>NC_062280.1:107848226-108151256 GCF_902655055.1 Lutra lutra
TAGAAAAAATTATATAAAGGAATAATATACAATGGGGAAAAGATTTTTTTTTCAATAAGCCATGTTGGAAAACTGGATAGTTACATGCAAAAGAATGAAACTGGGCTACTTTCTAACACTATTACCAAAATAAATGTAAAATGGATTAAAGATCTAAATATAAAACTTGAAATCACAAAACCCCTAAGAGAAAGTATAGGCAGTAAGCTTATGCCCATCAGTCATAGCACTAGGTTTTTGGAAGATTATCTCCTCAGACAAGGACAACTAAAGTAAAAATAAACAATTGGGGGTATACAAAACTAAAAAGCTTTTACCATTGGGAAACCATTAACAAAATGAAAACGCAACCTAGAGAATGGTAAAAGATATTTGCAAATGACATATCTGATAGGGAGTTGATATCCAAATTATATAAAGAACTCACACTACTAAATACAAATACATACATACATACATATCGACACCCACAAACAAGCCAACTAAAAAATGAGCAGAGGACCACACTAGACATTTTTCCAAGGAAGACATACAGATGGCTGACAGGTACATGACACAATGCTCAACATCACTAATTAGGGAAATGCAAATCAAGACCATATTGAAAAACCATCTCATAACTGTCAGAAGGGCTAGTATCAAAAAGACTAGAAATAATAAGTGTTGGTGAGGAAATGGAGAAAAGAGAACACTTGTGCACAGTTGATGAGAATGCAGATTGGTACAGCCACCATGGAAAATGATATGGAATTTTCTCAAACAACTGAAAGTAGAAATACCACATGATCTAGCAAATTCACTTCTGGGTGTTGATCTGGGGAAAAAAAAAAGAAACACTAATTCAAAAAGATGTATGCACCTCTATGTTCACTGCAGAATTATTTACAATAACCAAGATATGGAAACAACCTAACTGTTCCTTGATAGATGAATGGATAGATAGATAGATAGATAGAGAGAGAGAGATGATAGATAGGTCGATCAATCACTTCTTTGCAATGGAATATTACTCAGCCATAAAAAGAATGAAATTTTAACATTTGCAACAATATGGATGGACCTAGAACATATTATGCTAAGTGAAATAAGTGAGACAGAGAAAGACAAATATTGTATGATTTCACTTTATAAGAAACAGAACAAGCAAAACAAAATAGAAACAGACTCATAAATACAGATAACACACTGGTAGTTGCCAGAGGGGAGAAGAATGAGGGGGTGGGCAAAATAGGTGAAGGACATTAAAAGGTACAAACTTCCAGTTATAAAATAAATAAGTCATGAAGATATAAAGTACAGCATAGAAAATGCAGTCAATAATATTATAATAACTTGATATGGTGACAGATGGTAACCAGACTTATCATGGTAATCATTTTGTAATGTATATAAATGTCAAATCACTATGTTGTGCACCAGAAACCAATATAATATTGTATGTCAGTTATACTTAAATAGCAAAAGAATAGGGAGAATGATATATAATTTTCATGGCTACTGTTAAGGTTAAGTAATGCATGCAAACTGATAGGTGATTTTAATTATTGCAATTTCAGTTAATGTACATGTAATTATTATTATTATGTATATATTTTTTTAATTGAATCCTTTGCTGTCAATGAATGGAGAGAAAATTTAGTTCTCATGCAGTAGTTAATGAGAGCTGTAGAGTCAGTTCCTCTGACTCATAATCAAATTCTCTTTCTATGATATCACATGACATGCTCAGTCCTCTTTGAAAACATTGTTGCCTTACCATGTGCTCAGTATGTCCTCTTAGACTCCCTACACTTGCTCTTCTCCACTTACATGCCTGGATGAGAGGCAAAACCTCCCCGCCCCCATCCTTTAGTGGGATGATTTGAGGGGTTTGGGAGAGACGCTGCCTCCGTAAAACATGTCCCCTGTTTCCCCAGTGATGACTGAAACCTTACCACTGAGAGTTTAGTACTCTGAATTCAGCATTGCTTTTTCTTCTGTTTGTTTTCAGTTATTTCCAGCCATACAGCAGGAGCATCAGTGACTTCATCAATAGTGAAGCAAAGATTCTTAAATTAATTCAAGCGACTACACCATTGGGAATTCTTCTGCCCTTTGGGGGAATGCTTTGATATTTTCATAAGCTCAAATTAAAGGAAGTAAATAAACCAGACACCATCCATTCTAGGTCCTAGTGTGAAAAAACATTTCAATAAGAGAGACAACATGGAAATAACCTCTTTCAAATTTTGTATATGTGGATCTAGATCAATTTGAAGACTGGTTTTATTTTCAGGCCCCTCCCTTCCAGGTCAGGCATGACAGGAATACCTAATGCTCTCTCTGGAATAAGTGTAAAAAGGGTGTGGTACAGAAACAATGAATACTGTTATGCTGAAAATAAATTAAAAAAATGATTAAAAAAAGGAGAGGTGCTGGCGCATAGTAGTGATTATTGATCGAGAAAATATCAATAACAAATGTTTCAAAAACTCAGAGTTAGTGAGTCAGATCTAGGGTTAAGGGCATAGACTTTTGTTCAAGGGCTAATATAGGATGCTGCAAAACTGACTGACTTAGAGTTTCTCAGTTTCTTTATCTGTGAAATGGAAATAATAAGATCTGCCTCTTGGATTGCTGGAAGAATTAAATTTCATAAGAAGTCCTCTATTTTGTCTTTCATAGAGTAGCCTTTTAGAAGATACTAGAAATTTTTTTAAAGAACTTTGTACAAAACAGTTTTAGTTCTATATCTTTTGAAACATATTTTGTTGCCTAGTTAGAGGGGCTCATAGATCTCCTCTCATATGTAGGATGCCTCAACCCTTTTATAGACCTATGATTCTTGAAGAAGCCCAGTGTTTCAGCTACACTAGGGGATGCAGGTCAACACCAATGTTTTATTTGCATGACATTTCATTAAACTAAAATCAATCCAAAACATTTTAAAATAATGACTTTGCTATTAAAAACTAAACTTAGGTACATCTGTTGAAAAACTGGAAATATGAGTAAGCTAGGCTTCATTCTGGTGAGGTAATGATGAGCCACTTAAGTGGGTCAAGCCTGCCCCTTCACAAAGGGCTGTCTCAGCTCTCACTTTACTCCCCATTCACTTATCTGACCTACCTTGCCAACCCCTCAGCTTAATCTCAGAAGTTTAATAGTCCTGCGAGGTGGTCTGTCTTCATTGGCTGATATTTCAAGTAACTTTTTTTTTTAATTGAATAGTTGTTATTTGATGCAGATTTTCACTCAGGCTCAGGGCCAGCATATATCCTTTATCCTGGATCTTGAGAATTCTGTTTCATCATTGAGAGTGATGACTAGATGGGAATGTCCAGTGTTTTAATGTTCACTGTTAGAAAAGGGAGGAAGGGAGGTGGTGATGTTGGGTTTGAGAAGGATGATAAGGTCACAGAGGGGAACTTCCACTGAAGCCCAGATAATGAAGACAGATGAACCAATCTGTTTTCTAAATCTCCCTCCAGAAGGTGGTTTCATGCCTGTTCAAGTAGAGGCCTGGCTGACGTTTTGTACTTTGTTGTCCTGACTGGATAGAAAAACCCAGGCTCAGGATGTATCCTGTGTAGCATAGTTGGAAGAATGCAGAGGCCAGACTGGTTCAGAAATTCTCTAGAACTGTATAGCCCCAGGCCTATGGTTGGTGCAAAGTGGGAACATGCAGAGTGATGAGGTCAGGATCCTGGAAACAGGTCTGTATTACAGCTAGAGAACTATCTCAGAACCAAGACAGACAAGAAGCAGCTATATGAACACATGATTCCAAACCAGGAGAAGTGGTGAGTCAAACTGTAAGTAGCGATTTACTTTAAACTACTTCATCTCAGGCCATATGCATAAATGTGTATACTAGTGAGTTTCCATTGCACACCTGGGTTGGTCAGTTGCTATAATCATGCAAGGAAGATCTGCTAGCTTTAAATCAGGCCCACACTCCACGAATGTTTACTTACATATTCTATGTGTTTTATCACCAAATGATATTAGAGGCTGATTAACTAGAAAGTTTGATAGATGTTAGAAGGGTTGTTGATTAGAAATAGTGGGTGTTAGAAATGTGCTTCCACTGAATCATTTTTGGTATTCAGCATTTGTGGATAAAGTAAAATACTTTGAAAACAATCCTTGCTTTTTAAGGAATAGAACACTGAAATCTAGTGTCCATTTAACCACATCCCCTTTAGAGGTAATATGAATGGTTTGATTCATAAATGAGGTTGTATCTAGATGATGGTTTAGATGAGACTTGGTCACAGCATTCCAAGAGATGATTCAGTGAAATACATACTTTGAATATTATATCATTTCTTTTCAAAGAATCTTCCATGAAAGGCATATTCAGAGTCTCAAGATAGAACAATTGCATTTCACTAGGGGGCCCTCTTGCTTGCTAATGTTTGTATATGTGGCAGAATTTGGTCTGGGACTCGATTTTGTAATTTCCTGGTATCCACATTATGGAAGAATACTGAGTTTCACTTATATCCATTATTGGACAGTGTTAGTGTGATTCTCAAAAAGCACCCAGTAACTGTGCATAACCAACATACCTAGGAACTGTGTAGATAGACCCACAAACACAAAGATGACCCAAGAATTAAAAAGCAGAGCACAGGTACCAGTGGAGCTCCACAGCTCAGTAAAAGTATTTGTGCTCTGGAGAAGCCAGCTCAGGGCTTTGTTGTAGCTGTACCTCCTGGGGAGATAGGTACCTTGGTGAGTAGAAAAGCCCTGGGACAAGATTTGGGATGCTTGGTTTAGTGTCAGTCCTACCTGGCCTTTTGAAGTTGTGTAAGACCTCTATCCATCATGGCTTCCACTTCCTGATACATCAGATAAAGTACTGGAGGAGATATAATCTCAGCTGGACAAGCACAGTACAGTGAAGGAAGCAGGGCTTCAGAGCCTGTGGTCATGGCTAGAATCCTTGACTCACAATTGATTAGCTCAGACTCCTTGTGTGAGTTATTTAACACACTTAAGCTTTCATATTCTTATCCATGAGACACAGGTGATGATATTTCATGGAGACTGGTTTTGAACTAACTGAAATGAGAAATGTGAAGTCCTGAAATATGGCATGCCACATGAGTGGTGCTCAACAATGGTGAACCTTCCCCCTCTTCTCTTTCCTTTAGGCTCAAACATTCTGTAAGTCTATGCTTAAGAGTTAATGAAGGCCAATTATGACCCAGGCAAAGCGATCTTGGTAATGGTGATGTTTTGTTCTCAGCATTGGGTTTGAGATGATGACAAGTGAGGACAGTAAAATCTCTTACTTTCAATGTTAAATGGTAATGTGCTAATGAAAGAATACATGCTTAAACTAATAAATGAAAAACCCATTTTTAGGTTGGAATATTTCTCACAGAAAGAATAGCAGATAGCATGCCATAAATTAAGAAGGCTCTGAAGAGAATCAAGAGCACACAAACTATTCTTTTAGCACTACTGACAAGAATACCACCAGGGAGGAAGAATCTCTCCTACTGCTCTATACAAGTGCATGGACATGCACGTGCATGCACACACACACACACAGGATTATATAATATATATATATATATATATATAATATATATATATATGTATACATATACATATTCAAGTAGAATTAAAAGTTATAGAATTATGATTTTAGTTACATCAATTCTGTCTTCTTTAAGCCATTAATTAAAGATTTTTGTTTTACAAAAATTTAGATTGCTTGGCTCCTTTTATGACATTTCATTTAAACAATAATTTACTTGTATTTAAAAATTAAGCAAAACATTGGGGCACCTGGGTGGCTCAGTCAGTTAAGTGTCTGACTCTTGATCTCAGCTCAGGTCTTGATCTTAGGGTCATGAGTTCAAGCCCCATGTTGGCTCCACACCGGGCTTGATGCCTACTTAAAAAAAAATGACATAAAGCAGAAAGTAGAAGCAAAAACTTAAAAAGCAAAAAGGAAGCCCAATTCAATGGAAGAGAATTAATCTCTGTTAATATTTGATGAACAGGAGACAGATGTGGAGGCACAGAAGCATAAGGGTAGAGACAGCATAGCTAGAGACAGATAGGTATGCAGATTGGAATTGAGAGAGGTGCTGTCCCCTGTTCTGGAAACATGCCTCTTTAGGTGTGATTCCAGGATGAATCAGTGTGGCTCACAGGAACCTTCTCTAGGTGTTCTCTGTGTTGAGATATCATGATTTCCGTTTCTTCTTCCCTTTTTCCTCTTCCCAACAGTTTCTCAGCCAGAAGTAGACTGAAGACACAAAATGATACTTGGGAGTGTTTTGTTCTTCATCTCCACCTATTTTAAAACGGGGTCTGCATACAAATGACCAAGAGCCGTATGAAAAAATGTTCAACATCACTTGACATCAGGGAAATACAAAACAAAACCACAATGAGATAGCACCTCACATAAATGAGAATGCCTAAAATTAACAAGTCAGGAAATGACAGGTGTTGGTGAGGATGAAGAGAAAGGGAAACCCTCCTATACTATTGGTGGGAATGCAAGCAGGTGCAGCCAATATGGAAAACAGTATGTTGAAAATAGAGCTACCCTATGACCCAGCAATTGCACTACTGGGTAACCGCAAAGATATAAATGTAGTGATCCGAAGGGGCACCTGTATCCCAATGTTTATAGCAGTTATGTCCACAATAGCTAAACTATAGAAAGAGCCCAAATGTCCATCAATAGATGAATAGATAAAGAATAAAGAAGATGTACATATATATATATATATATATATATATATATATACACACACACAAACACACACACACATACATACAATGGAATAGTATTCAGTCATCAGAAAAATGAAATCTTGCCATTTGCAACAATGTGGATGAAACTAGAGTGTATTATGCTAAGGGAAGTAAGTCAATCAGAGAAAGACAATTATCATATGATCTCACTGATATGTGGAATTTGAGAAACAAGGCAGAGGATCATAGGGGAAGAGAGGAAAAAAATAAAACAAGTTGAAACCAGAAAGGAAGACAAACCATAAGAGACTGTTAATAATATGGAACAAACAAACTTCTGGAGGGGAGGGGAGTAGGGAAGTGGAGTAACTGGCTGATGGACATTAGGGAAGGGCACATGATGTAATCAGTACTGGGTATTATATAAGACTGATCAATCACTGACCTCTACCTCTGAAACTAATAATACATTATATGTTGATTAATTAAATTTGAATTAAAAAAAATAAAATGGGGTCTGCATGTGGACATTCTTTACTTTTTCGTTGCACCTCTTGTTCCTCCCTGCATTGTTGCATGGCCACATGAGCCCCAGTAGTCTCCATTTTAGGGGGATCTGAATCTTGAAGACCTGGATTGGCACTTTGAAACTTCTACTTCATTTTGTCCCCAGTATCATTATATTTGGAAAATGATCCGGAGTTGGGAATGACATCTGGAACTGGGAACATATCCACATTGTGGTGAAGAAGGAAACTTCTCATTGATTTTTTTCTAGTTGCTTTTCTAGATTTTAGCCAGTTTCCTAAGATAAGAAGTGAAACAGGAATGGCTTAATTCAACCTCTTTAGCCAGAAGTTCCATACTTGTGAAGATTCTGGAGACCAGATTAATATAATCAAGTAAGTCTCTCTTAAAAGTTGATGTCTTAGTGAACCTTTTATTTTCATTTTGGTGTATATTGTATTTATTTCAGTGATACCTATAGAAGAAAACAACTACACAGATAATAATGAGGAAAAAATATCCTGAGGGCCAGGGTGAAACTATTTTTTAATATTTAATATATTCAAGACCTTCAAGTTTTCAAGGGGGAGTTCCAAATGAAAGAAACATGAAACAAACAAAGTTAGATATGAGAAGGAAAAATGTTCACACGTTGTCATGTATGTAAGCTTTTATTTCTGCACTATTTGGGGGAGGGTGCAGGTCACACTTAGGCTCCATGTGATCTCCGTTACCATGAATCCCCTTCCACCACCCTTGGTACAGGATGCTGTTTATGATTCTTTGGCTTTTCTTTAGGAGTTCTTTATCCCTCTGTTGTGGATATATATTTGTGCCTGCACGGTAGACCCAAAGCACTAGAACTGAGACATTAAAACCTTTTGAATTAAATAGCGTTAGGAGATTATTTTCACAGGAGCCCTTAAAAATAGATGTATCAAATTACTGTAATTCCAATTTTTCAAATGTTAGTACTTTTGACAAGTTGCAGCTCTGTTTACCCATTCTTATAGGAGCCTCATGATTTCCCCCAAAAGAGCAGCATGAGGCTGGAATTTTCAGTTTATCAAAGAAAATTGTGTGCATTTTCCAAAGGCAAATTGCAGACCAAAGGCATTTGTAGATGAATAGCAACCTATGTGAAAGGGAACACTCCGCTGTGCTTGCCCACTTGTAACTTCAACCACTTCAACCCAAATTACCTTTTGAAATGCTATTTGGAAATCTAAAGAATATCAAAAGACACCATTAATAGGTGTGTTGAAAATAGAACCCAACTTCCTCCAAACCCAGAGCTTCAGTATTCAACAACTTAATCTCAGCTGAATCTTTCTCTTAAGTTTCTTCAAGTATGTTTAATAAGTTCATGAAATTCACAGGTGAAAAATACACCAGAATTTACACTGTACTTTCTTGGCACTGTGAGATTCATGATTAGAAAGTCCTGGATTTAAACCATGTTTTGCCCTGAAGAAGCATGGCTTATTGCAAATCTTCTCACATATATCCGAACATATTTTTATTACAAAAAAATAGTGAGTAATAATAGTAAGTAAAAATATTATCATGAGTTGAAGCTCAGGGGATTTAAGGGAACCTTTTGAAGCTTCTCAGCAAAGTCAGGGCAGGCTTGGTACTTGAACTCTGATCTCACTTTGTCTTTCAGCAGAACATTGCTCTAGGTTGAAGTTATGTTTTCTCACTAATATTTAATTAGATGAAGGCATCACCTCCTGTAGTATTGGCCTGTCAACATTTACTATGCATTCCCGTTCTCTAGCTCACCCTCTCCTGTTCTGTGTCTCCTGGAGGCTGCTAACCAAGAAGTTTATCAACTGCAATCCTTTACCCTTTGGCTACAGCTCTGCTGGGCTGATGGAAAGCACGGACAAGGGAAGAAGGTGGGAAACAGAAGACTAGGGTTCTTGATCCTCCTGCCTGGTCTCTGTTTCAGCTCAGGTGTGGCAACGTGGCAGTCCAGGGACGCTTGTCATGAGGGCAGCTCCTGTTTCATACAGAGCTCTTGACCAAGCTCTACCTTCTCCCTTTATTCCATTAGGTCTAAGGGTGAAACAGCTTCCCGCTCTTGCTGGTCTAGGTGTCTACTTATCCCCTGTAAGTTCCCTCACTCTCCCCACATCATAGTAAATAGTCATTTCATCAAGAAGTTTCTTTGGAAGATCCCAACGCAAGATGCTGTGTTTACCATTGCAGTCTTGACATGTCATGAACATTTTGTGTGTTTGCTAAAAAATAAGTGTGTATCAGGTGCCTCAGTAGCTCAGCTGGTTACATTTCTGCATTTGGCATAGGTTATAATCCTGGGGTCCTGGGATTGAGCCCTGCATGGGGCTCCCTGCTCAGTGGGAGCCTGCTTGTCTTTCTCTCTCTGCCTGCTGCTCTGCCCTGCTCATGCTCTCTCTCTCTCAAATAAATAAATAAAATCTCTAAATTAAAAAAAAAATAGGTGTTATCACTTCCTGCTCCTTCCCACAACTGGGGTGTATAGACTGTGGTTATAGAGAGATAAGCAATCTCTTTGTCACGAAAAGCCAGATAGGCCCCGGAATGCTCAGATTAAAAAACTGCTACCAAAACAGTTTCTAGAGTGGGCTGGAGAGATGAGTCTATGTATGCACCCATGTTACTCTCTTAGCAGGAACTTCTCATCATGTGGGTGGCTCATTGTACCTTCCTGCTGTGGTTTCTGTGTCTCCTTCAGGGGTCTTGATCATGTCAGTCTTCATATGCCCTTCCAGGCCCTGCAGTGTATTAGGGAAGGACAGCTTGCAATGCAGAGAACACACAGTTCTGTGTCATGTTATGGGGGGAGGGAGCAGAGATCTGATATTCAAAGATGAGATGATTATTTATTTTTGCTTTTGGAATATGTTTGGCATTGATCAGCTAACATGCCTGTGAAGTATCCTGAGAACTCTAAAAATGTCCATTCTTAAGAAGGGTAAGTGTAATTTCCTCACGGTATGCAACTTTCTTCTGCTCCTCAACCCAACTTTATTGAATTATTCTACTCCATTTTGAAAATGGCCAGCTTCGTGCTGAATGTAGAGTTCACATCAACATTTACTTCTCTCTTTCTCTGCCTCTCTCAATTTTATTTCTATCACTGGTCTATTTTATATTATTTCATTTTGTTAGTCTTCCTGGTCCATTATGCCAAAGTATTAATTTACTGTTTTACTTTAAAAGGCTTTCCATTGCCATCAAGCTGTGTTCCATAGAATGGATGAGAGAGAAGAAATTTTTAAAGAAATATAAGCAATCAGTAGTTTGATTGAATTTAAGTTTATTAATAGTAAACAAACAATTAAAACTATTTTGGGGGAAGTTTTCAATATGTAAATTACTATACAATGCTCAAAATAATAATAAAAATAAGACTTGGAATGAAAAGATATAAAAAAGGTCAATAAACATCCTAACTATGAAGTATTCAATCTTAGGGTAATTGATAATTGCCTATACTTATATGCTTTGCAATCTATCAATTATTCACTTATTCAACAAATATTTTCTACAGTTGCTTTAATATATGAAGCATTATGGAATGGCATTAAATGGAGAATATATTCCCTACCATAAAAAGAGCTTAAAATTTATTTTAGAAGAAAACACAGGCATTTTTAAATGGAGTACAAAGCTGGTAGCAAATAAATTCTCCAGACAGAATGAGGCAGTGACAGTGGAGTCTCTACCCTGGGGGGTGGAAACTGGGGATTTTAGTCTCAGTCACCAATCAATAAGAATATCTCTGACAGGGACCATGAGGTCTATACTATTGGATAATTGCAAACAGTTCTAGTTATTGTTGTGTACCTCAAAAAAGATGTGATAAATATGTGCTAATTTAATGAATTGTGTGTGTACAAATGTATGTGTGCACATGTATATGCACACGTGTGTATAAGATAGAATATACTAGTAATTTGCTCTAGGAAGATAGGGTAAAAACACCTCCATCCCTTTCTTCAGTGTGAAAAGACAAAACATGGAGATAGTAGAGAGATGGGAAAATTGACCTGCTAACCAATTTTCAGGATTCACTTCCTGGGTTTGAAGAGATAGGGTGAGGGTAAAATCTAAAGGAAATAGTGTGCAACCAACAAAAGAAAATTCTACTTTATCTATCAGTTGCTAAACTGCTACTAACAGGTGGTTAGTAATTCAGCAGGTAGTGTGTTCAGGTAGGCTGAAATGCAAGTAGGTTGAAGAATTACCTAGAAAAAGTACTGTATGAAAGATCTAGCATGGATTAAGGGAATGAAAGTTTGTTCAGGTACTCCCCTATTCATTTAACAACTGTATGACAAAGTATGCAAGGCTTTTCCTTAACTTTGATGTGCCTTTAACAGAATTGATGTATGTGAGGCTGGATCCAAGACAGACCCAGGAAAGCATCACTTGAGTCTTCCTGCCTCTGTGTATTGGTCAGAATAGACTAAAAAATGGCTACTGAAGATAAATGACAAGTGTTAAGAAGGGTAGATTGTGGGCGACTAGATGACATTACAGTAGGAATAACAGAAATGCCAGAATCCTCTCCCAAACCATAACCGCCCCCTTTTCCATGTGAGGCAACTATAGAAGACAGAGGAAGGAACCTCTGTCTATACTATACTCATATATATAGTATACTATACTATACCATACTATACTATACCATACTATACTATACTATACTATACTATACTATACTATACTCAACTATAGAAGACAGAGGAAGGAACCCTACATGCTGATGTAGGGTAAACTGAACCAACCACTTGGGAAGTTCAGAGATCTACTGGGTCTTCTCCCACCTGTATGTCCAAGCTTACTAGCTTACCATGAGCCCCACTGCTTAACTGCCATAGTTGAAATGGATTTTGTCATAGAGGAGAATAAAGTGTGTGTGTGTGTGTGTGTGTGTGTGTGAGAGAGAGAGAGAGAGAGAGAGAGAGAGACAGAAATAGAGAAATAAGCAATAGAAGAGACTTGGGCTTGCTCTAAGATTAGGGTTGCCAGATAAAATAAAAGACTCAGTTAAATTTTGCTTGTGTGTGACTTCATACACAATCCAATAAGCCATCTAGCATTTATACCACTAGCATGGTGATCAATCTTGTAAAGGATTTGTTAGAGTGTTAGAGTGGGTACAAGGAAAGACTCTTTTTTGTATTGTTCTGTTTCACTTTTTGGTTCCCAAAGCACATCTGTGGTCCGCCCCCATTGTGGCCTGCCCCTCAGTGCAGCCATCTTGCAGAATGGGAGAAAACTCACCATCCTTGTCAGGTGCCCATGCCATTTTTCCCTTCTGGAGATGGAAATGCTTATAGCAAACCCATGAGAATTCCTCCTGCAAACTACTCTCAGGGGTCAGTGGAGCAGTAACGCATGACAAATTTCTATTTGCATATTGGAAAATTTGATTATGAGTCCTATTTTAGGGGTTAGAAAAAATACAACAATACCTTTCAGCAGTTTAAATGACTTCATCAAAGGAAATGTATTTATTTATGTAGACTGCTCTCCACATTTCTCTCCTTTGTCCCTCCCGACATATGCCACATGTCTGTGCACACATACACACTAGGGCACACACAGCAGGTGTTGCACATGAGAACTAATGAATATCACTTGCATTTTATATATATTATTGCTACCAAGGGGTATGTTTATGGCAACTATTTTTTCATGGGAAAATACTAACAAAAATCTCATTTTATTTTCTTACTACTCAAAATCCTGTTTTCTCTTTGTGCTTACCTAGAGGTCATTTGTCCTTTATAGTCTATTTCAAGGGTTTGTCCTCTTGTTGCCCTATTCAGAAATGATCACGCCCATCCCCTCTCCATCTTGCCCCAGAAGACAAGCCAAATAATTATAGATCACATGCTTAGTCAGTAAACTCACCAGGTAAAGAATTAATCCTTTGTGCCAGCAAGTAAGGAAAGGAAAAAAAAAATAATAAAGCAAAAGAAAAGCTACAAATATTTGAATGGTAGCTTTTAATCGTCATTTTCTGGAAGAGCTCCTTCATTTAAACTTCTTCCTTATTAAAATAAACACCCTAATGCTCACATTCTTGCCTGGGACATTTTTAGCAATAATGTTGGTTGTCAATGACAACAATCATATTTAATTGTTCATCCTGACATGCTCCAGCTCTCTATTTAGACACAGATTACTCTAGATTGAATAAACGAATAGCAAAGATGCTGGCCAAGAGGTCTGAACACATAGGTGGAAATAGTGAGTTCTGTCAGCTCTCTTGGAAGGCAGGAAGGGTCAGCACAGGTCAAGGGCTAGTTAAAATTTTAGGTTGTCCATTTCTGCCTGGACTTTCAAAAACCAAGTGTACTGTTGATTATATTTTGTAAAGGGAAAGAAGTTGAAGATCAAGCTCTATGATTAGGTATTACTTCACTATTTTAACATTGCTCTCCAAGTTATAATTCAGGGAAAGAATAAAATATATCTTGTTCCTTATACAAATTTTTAGAAGCTACATAGCAGATAGTCTTATAACTGAATTATAGTTCAATTTTTCTTTTATTTCAGTACTATTATTATTATTATTTTATCAAGAAAGGTAACTAAATAATACCTTTGTATCAGAGCACTGTTGTAATATAAATGGGATTACTGCAATGAATGTCTGAGGATAAAATTACAGAATCTCCTTTTCACCCACATAGAATTTTATAAAAATGCTTTCCCTTTGTTTCGATACTATCTTGAAGTTTTCTGAAAATTCTAGAAAGAACACTCTACTCATTATCTTTAAGTCGTTGACAGGTCATGAATAGCTATGTTTTTCTTTTAAATGATAAAAATGAAAAGTGTGGGTTAATTAGTCATGTCACTGAACCAAATGTATGGGGATCACTTTTGTGCCACACTCAGGGCTTCATACAAGATGGGGAGTCTGGATATCATGCTCTGGTACTGGGGTAAACAGTGATTGTGAAATCATCAAATAATTATACTACCATTATTATTTTACATGTAGGGGCTAACATTGAGCATGTTTTATCAATAAAAAATCCTCTCCTTTTAGAAAACATATGCCATAAATATTTTCTCCATGTATTATATATGCAGACAAATGTCTCTATTTGCTACAGAATAATCCATTCACTGACAGTACCCTCCGGAATAATTTTTTCAAAAATTCTTTTGTAACTTCAGTTTACAGGTTTACTATTTTACAATTGTTTAAATAAACACCCCTGAACATCTCTACACCCAGGAAAAGCAGAGAATGGACATTTTAAGACTTTAGAGAGATATTTCCAAAACCTCCTTCAGAAAGATTAGAACAATGTATAGGCACAATAATGGACATCTTTCCATTGATTGGATTGAACATCTGAATTCTTTTAGTGTTTGAAAAAATTTTAAGAAATATGAGATCTGATTATTTATTTATTTTTTTTAACAAACGAGATCACATATCTTTTTTTTAAGGATATTAGGTTTCTTGACTTAATCATTTTATATCCTTTGCTAAGTTGGTGAAAAGCTCTGAAAACAACATCTCAGAAAGTTACCAACACTCATTCAGAAGGTCTCTCTCAGATCCAAGAATCTTTCTTTCTCACATACATATATAAATGCAGAAATAGGTATACAGACACCAGTAGATTTTAAACACAAAACCAATAAATGTGCCATCCAGGTATTAGATTTTCAACATTTAACATAAAAAATACCATGATCAATAAATATGCTAGCTGTAAGAAATTTTACTCTTTTGCAGTATTTATTTGCTCCATATTTTTGAAACCTTCAAAGAGCTCTAGTGGAAGTGTCTTTTGTATTGTCATTCCTGGTCTGACTTTTCTCATTTCCACTCCTTGCAGAGGATAGCATCTTACTGAGGATTAAACATTTAGATTGAAGTCATCCCATTTAAACCCCATATGGTGGGGCGCCTGGGTGGCTCAGTGGGTTAAGCCGCTGCCTTCGACTCAGGTCATGATCTCAGGGTCCTGGGATCGAGTCCCGCATCGGGCTCTCTGCTCGGCAAGGAGTCTGCTTCCCTCTCTCTCTCTCTCTCTGCCTGCCTCTCTGTCTACTTGTGATCTCTCTCTGTCAAATAAATAAATAAAATCTTTGAAAAAAAAAAATAAACCCCATATGGTATAAGCCCATCATAATTGTTTTATCCATTCTTCTATTGTGAGCATTTAAAATTATTTCTAACTTCCAATATTACAAAATATTGCAATAAATATCAGTATCTTTATCTCTTTATGCTCATGTATCAAAATGGCCCTTGGAGTTCGGAGATAGAAGTGGGAATTCTGAGTTTCAGTAGAAGTCAACATTACTAAATCTCATCCTTTTCATATGTTTTTGATTTCTCCTTCCTGGCCCTACTTGTACCTAATCAAACTCACCTAAAGGGCAATAGGCCTTGTTGGGTGTACTTGCCTAGCACTTAGTGATGGCCTGAGGTGTGTATTCTTTTCATGAAGAATGAAGTATACAGACTTAGCCCCATTTTAGATTCTAGGAGGGTAAAGTGAATACGGACAGAATACATTTCTTAGACCTCAGCTAGCAAGTGGCATATCCAGTATTGGAACTCAAAAGCCTGGGCTATTTTAACTGAACTCTATATTCATGATAGAAGATGAATTTAGGAAAAAGCTGCTTAGAGTATATGCATATGTCTGTGCCCATGTCCTTGTATGTGCATGTATAAAGATATACTACATAGCCTATTAACCAAACGGATCAGCCTCCCACTTACTACACATGTGTGCGGTGCACACACAGATACATACACAAAACACACACACATACAGTATAAGAGTTATTTCCAGGACCCCTGGGTGGCTCAGTCAGTTAAGCATCTGCCTTCAACTCAGGTTATGATCCCATGGTTCTGGGATCGAGTCCCACACTGGGCTCACTGCTCAGCAGAGAGCCTGCTTCCCCCTCTGTCTTGTGCTCTCTCCGTCTCTCCCTGACAAATAAATAAAATCATAAACCATGAGAGACTCTGAGAAACAAACTGAGGGTTTAGGAGGGGAGAGGGGTGGGGGGTTGGGTGAGCCTGGTGGTGGGTATTACGGAGGGCACGTATTACGTGGAGCACTGGGTGTGGTGCATAAACAATGAATGCCAGGACTCTGAAAAGAAATAAAATAAAGTGAAAAATAAAAAGTTATTTCCAAAGCATGTAACAATATCAGATTATAGGTACTGCCTTTATCAACATAGTCTGGGAGGCTGCTTTACAGGGAATCTCCAGTAAGAATTTATTTGAAGGATATAGTTGAAATATCTCCCCTCTGTCAAAATATTTCCCTTGTATGCTTCAGCCATGCCTTATAGTTCAACACTAGTAGTTCATTCATTTGTTGTCAGGCATGGGGATTTCCAAAGATTCTCCCTTTAAAATAAAACTTTAAAAAACATTATAGAAAAACATTATGTCACTAAACTTAAAATGAATGAGTAGATTAGATATTTCTAAAGCATTTGTTGTCACTTCCTTTGCACATTTTGGGAGGAGTGAGATGGTGAGGAATATTAAGAATCCTAGCATGGGTATGTCCCAATAGAGTAGCAAACAAGAGGGAGAAGAGTAGATGGGAAGTTTGGCACCAGGCATGGCCTGGAAGGGCACACCAGAAGAACCTGAGGTCAAAAACAGAGAAAGTATCGCTGCAGGGACAGACAGGAAAATGTCAATGATTACTTTAAAATTTCCCGTAGCCTGGCCCCAAAGTGTAAAAGTACTCAGTGTGTTCCAAATCTGGGCTGCCCATTGTGGGGGGGGTGCTAGGATTTCAAAGGCAGTAAGACACAACCCATTCCCCAGGAGATCACAAAGCATGAAAATGATAGGTGACTAACTTTGACTTAGAGTTGACCTGATACTTTGTATTCCATTCCCTGCTTGCCATGGAACTAAAAGGATCAGCAGTCTGCCTCAAGAAGTATTGAAATGAAGAACTCTACAATGTGTTTTTGTAAAGAGGAAGCATTGAGACTTCCCACAGTACCTCATTCAGAAACCTTCTCTAAATGCCCTCTTTGAACACCACTTGCCTTCCCTAACACAGTTGGCAGACTCTCCTTTTATCTGCCCCACCCCAGGGCTCTCAAAGTCTGGCTTCTCCTGCTTCCTCATTCTTCCTTTCCCTGCCCTCAGGGACTGAACTCCTCCCTGTCACCAACCCCCATCACACCCTAAGCCTCAGCAAGTTTGGTCTTTTTGGACTGCTTTCTGCTCTGCTCATGTGGTTCTCTCTTCATTCTTTTAGTTCTTTAGGATTTCTCAACCGTGCCACTATTGCCAGTTTGAGCTGGGTAATTTGTTGTTGAAGAGGTTGTCTTGTGCATCAAAGGATGCATAACAGCATCCTGGGCTTTTACCCATTGGGTGCCAATACCACATTTATATCAAGTTGTGGCAACCACAAATGTCTCCAGAATTGCCAAATGTTCCTTGGAGGAACATTTGAGAACTACTGTTCTCTTGGATACATTCTTTCTCTTGCTACCTTAAAAACTGCTATATGGAGTAGGAAAAACAATATCATGAGGGTGTGTTGCTGTACACTGGCATACTTGAAGCCAAGGGTAGGTGGCAGTCCAGTGAGGACAAAGGAAAGACCAAGAGACAGCGATGGAGACGTAAATTTATTAGGGGAACTTATGTGAGAGTCCAGTCTGGGAGCCGCCAACTTGACAAAGCATCTGCTGCTAGGGTCTATATGCAACTTGCTTCTATAGTACAGTGACTAGCCTCACAATTCTCTGTAGCCCATCCCCTCCTTGCATGGTAGTGTTCCAAGGAGATCAAGGCCTGCCAACTAGACATCCTTCATTTCAAGGGAGATGTTCTGGGTTGGCCATTCATGAAGCCCCTGACATTGACTCTAAACAGCATGTTCTTCCATAACTTCTGCCTGGTGGGAATACAGAGGGAGGGTGGGATCCCTACATTCTCAAGATTGTGATTAACAGGCACATTCAGGGTGTGCTTGCACAAACCAGCCTTCCAGAAGGCACCACACAGAGGGGAATGGAGAACGTACCTAAACCAAACTGGAGAATTCAGAGAGGGCTCCCTTTAGGAAATGACAGAAATACACACAAGAGGGAGAGTTTTCTGGATTAAAAACAACTAAGTATAAAGCCTGCTGGTGAATGAATATGAAAATTAAGAGCATCATCAGGAGAATGGCAAAGACATAGCTGGGGAGGTGAGTGGGAGGGAGAAGATGCAGAGACTTGTGTGATTAGATGAACAATTAAACCTTCTCCTGAGATCAGGAGGGGACCATGGAAGTACTGTAAGCATACAAATAGTTTTATTTTAGAAAATGATTCTGATAGCCTTAAGGAAGTTAATTAGAGATAAGAAGAATAGAGAAAATTAGGAATGCCTCTTAAAGAAAGTCATGTAATGTTTAGGATGGCAGATTCACTGAGTGATACTCAATGCTAGTGTCCTCTTTCTATATCAAGATTCCAAAACAAGTGTGAGTCTTGGCTATTTAAAAAGGAAATCTCATTTTCACACATGAGTCTTTGGAAAGAAGAAAAAATGTATCCATGAGTTCTTAATCACAATTTGTATTATATTTTATTAGAGCTTAATTTCTTTCATTTCCTCAGTCTCCAAAATCTGAAGTTCACCAAGGTTTCACATTTGGACTTCTCTTTCTTCACACCCTTTGGACATCTTATTTAGTCCCCAGACTATGAATAAAACCTATATTCTAGTAAGTCCAACGTACATTTCCAGCAAGGATTTCCCCCCACTTAATTCTAAACTCAACAACTCTTCCAAAATACTCAGTTTCTACTAGACACCACTCACACAATCTTTCAGCAAATTCTGAAAGCGTTACCATTGTTATATATTTTACATATATCTATAACTCACACAACACACAACTTACGGTCATTTAGGGTTTCAAACATTATTCCTTTTTTCCCCCCAAATTGGTTGCAAAGCGAGTTCCTATTTTTATAATCAGTCTTTATGCAGCTAATGTCAGCTCTTATGCTGTATACAATTGGACATTAATTATGAAGTTTGCCCTTATGGCTTACTATTACAAGAACCAATGTTTCATTTGACACTCTGTGCCTCAAAGCTGCTTATTACTAAATTGTGGCAGCACTATTACTTCCCAAATGGGTTAGCCTTAACCTAATCTCCAAATCCTTGAAGGCACATGTCTGTGGGCATGTTATTAACTGAAAGTACTTACTTATACAGTCTTCCCAATGTGAAGAAACAGGAAATCTGGAGGAAAAGACCCATGTAATATTAATGGTCCATACTTTATTACAAATTCTTCTATACCCAGGAAACAAATGTAAAAGTGATGACATATATAGCTCCTCTAGCCTTGTGTAATGACATATCATGAAATGGCATATCTAATTTCCTAGTCTAACTAGTTATTTCAAATATCATTTGGTAAAAGTTACATGCATATGAAAATCTTAAGTCCTGTCTCACATTCCTCGATAGTTGTGTATTTGAGATGGAAACCACACCACATAATTTTTGTAATTTTTGTATGACTCTTTAGTGGCAAATATGTAGTACAACCTAAGCTAGCAAAATAAAAAGAGAGAATCATCTTAGATAGCCAAAGGCAGAGATCTAGAAGACTCAGAAACAAACTTGAAGCAAATACTGGATCCCAAGCAGTGTCTTTTGACTTCACTCTGCTTTGCCGTGCTCTGCAAATCTGTTTCATTCTTCTCCCTTGTCTCAGTCTGCTTTATTCTGATTCATTGGTTTGTGAGGTTGAGTTTGGCCTCTTCTTGAGCTTATGTGCCACTCTTTCTATCACGAGACAGAATATCTTTCTCTCATTCCCAAAGTCTAATTCCTAAGGAAGGCATCTTATTAATCTTGCCAAAAAGTTGAGGTTCTGCTCCATTGAATAATTCTTTGTCTTCAGTTGTAGATTGAGAAAGTAGGCACTTAATGGAAATGATTGTAAGAAATTTCCAAATTGTCTGACATAGCACATTTAACAATTTAAATCATACTATGTCATTTTTCTTTTGATTCAAAACACACCAAACAAACAAGCAAAAGTCACATCCTTGACATTTGAAGCCTTGAATTTAGGAAGGATTAAAATAAAAAGAGAGTAAAGAGGAACCTCAATCTCTTTGTGCTATTATGCTTTGCTAAAAGAACTACACTAGACTTCATTTTGCCTAAATTTGGGAGGCCCCCTTGATTTGATTCTATTCACTTTATCCAGATGTTATTTAAGACATGCCTTCTTTAGAAGACATCAGTCTTCTTCCTTGCTTCCCTAATCTTATTCATTCCTTGAGGTCCTTCCTTATCCTGTTTTCATTAAATTTTCACTTTTTAGTACACATGGTCCAGGAGGGCAAAAGTCGTAAGAATAAAAACATTAATTTCCTTTTTTCAAGGAATTTACAGTATTTTAATAAGGGGAGGGAGCCTTTCAAAATAAATAAATAATACTGTCTAATATAGGCAAAATTATAAGCATCTGAGTATCTGGAGGGGATTCAAAGAGAGGAATGTTTAGCTATTTTGGAGACAGGGGAAGTAGGACAAGGGGAGATGAAGTTCTGGAAGAATCCATATCTCCGTCTCCCCCCTCCCTGTGCTTCTTCGCCCTTTAGTTGATGCTATGGAATGTCACGTCCATTGGATTCACTGTGTTCTCCCTTTGTTTCTTTAATGAGACTGACTTTATGTGAGGAGAGGCCATGAGTTACCCATCTTCTCCATTTCACAAAGCACCTCCAAGTTCCCCATCACAGTGTTGTTTTCAGTAATATTCATTAATTAACCCTTCACTTTTCTAAGTTTTAATGTATTGTGAAAAAAATAAATTACTTGATGCTTGGGAATGAAATAACTATTACATGCCAAAGTACTCTTTCTCTAATGCAGTAGAAAATAATGGGAAGGGCACAGAATCCTCTCAAAAATGTGTATGAGCTGGAAGTGTGTCATTCAAAATGATCCGTTTTGTATATGCTTCACATAAAGCTAAGTTCTTTTGCTTCTTCCTGTAGGCAGCTGGACTAGGGCTATTATACCCTATGGTCTGCAGATGAGTGCTTAACAAACAAGGAGATTCTTTAGACAAATGACAACAGTTTTTGTTTGACAAGGTCTTCACAGGTTTAAAAAAAATGCATTATCATCTTTGTATTAGTTAGCTTAGGCTGCCATCACAAGCTAAAACCCACTAGGAGGCTAAAATAACAGAACTTGATTTTCTCACTGATCTGGAGATCAGATCAAGGTTCCAGCATGGTGTAAGGGCCTATTCAGCCAGAGCAGCCCCACCCCGGTTGAACTGCCATTTTGTTGTAAAACTTAAATTGACTTTGCCCCCCCGCCCTGGGAGGGGGAACTTACTTAAAAGCAAGTCTGGGAAACCAGTCTCAGGTAACAAAGTCCAAATACAAGTGTGGGTCAGACCAGGTGGAGGTATTCAGTCAGTGGGGGTGCATACTGTCTCCTAGCTACCAAGGAGTATAGGCCCCGCCCTTTAGGCACCTTTTGGGCGCTAATTCTGAACTAGGTGATAGGCTGGTTCAAATGTCTACTAGGGTAAATTGTAATTCAATTCATCGCCTAGCATCACTGTGGAGTTTCCTGTGTGTGTTACAATCTCACTGGCCATTGTGTGTGGCCAGGCCCAACCACATGGCCTTTGCTCTATAAAAGTTAGTCTGGAAAGCAGGGAGGGGTCATCCTCTCTGTAGGGGTGGCCCTGACCAGTCTGTTTGATGGTCGGTCTGATTCCTGATGCTTGGCATGAAATAAAGCTTTGCTTGACCTTCGCTTTGTATCAGTTGCGCTCCTTTAATCACGGACTCATTATTGGGGTATCCAATTTTGGGGGACCCAACAATGGTCAGTCTCTGTTTCCACCCCCCCTGGCTTGTAGATGGCTGCCTTCTTATGTCTCCCTGCTTGGCCCTTCCTCTGTACATGCAGAAGGGAGACAGAGAGAGAAAACAAGGAAGAGAAAACTCTCCAGTGTCTACTCTTATAAGGACATTAATCCTATCAGATCGAACCCACCCTTATGACCTCGTTTAACCTTAATTAATTACTTCTTTAGAGGCCCCATCTATAAACATAGCCACATGGGAGTTAAGGCTTCAACATATGAACAACATACAAATTTTGGTGGCATGTGAATATTAATTCCATAAAAATCTGCTATCAGCTGTAAACCTCAGATCAGTGAAGAAGGGCAAGGCTTTATATCACCATTTATCAGTGAAGACACTGAAGATTAGGGAACTTGAGGGTTGTTCCAAGTCAATGAAACAGAGAAAGTTGGAACTGTGAACCAACTCATGCCCCAGAAACCTTTTCTCCATGTTTCTGTTCATTATAGGTGTCAGTAGCAACTTGAGCTCAATGAGGAAGTCCTGTGGAATCTAAGGGTTGGGAATGCTAAAGTAATTGTAAGTAATTGTAAGTAATGTAAAGTGAAAAGGTAAAGCTGCTACCCTTTTATCTTGGTTAAAAAAAAAAAAAAGTTTTTCAGATGCACCTAGAACCCTAGGGGGCAGGTGGAGGATCAGGAAAGGAAAGCAAGAAAGAATCAAATGATAATGAGACTTCAGGGTAGCCCCTGCCATCTTCAGATACTAAGCTGACAACAGTGGAAACAGTGCAGAAATGCTTTGTGGATCTTAGTGTTTGTTGAGAGCTACTTTAAAGAAACACTCTTCTTGGCAATACTGTGGGTCATAATGGTGGGATTCTATTTACCAGTTGTTAAAACTGGTTCTTCAGTTGTTAACCTTTTGTAAGCCCTCATCAATAATGTATTTCTTTAGAGTATAGGATACAAAAAGGGCATGCCCTTTATTCATAATTTTAACCAATACGATGAAGAGATATGCTATAAAGTAGAATTTTGGGGAAAATGTCTTTTATTACTTGATAAAATTTATTTGCATTCTCAAAAGGGAAAAACCCATAGCAATAAAAACAATAGCAACAAGAAGACAAAAATCAAGCTTTTGGGTTTCTTGGTATTCTCATTAATTGTCCCTGAAATCTTTAGCCTTTTCTTTCTTTCTTTCTTTCTTTCTTTTTTTTTTTCTTTTCTTTTTTTATTTTTTTCAAAGCATAGTGCCAGCCTTGGTGGAATGCATGACTAAGGAGATGTACACCCTTCTTTGAAGTTAGGACCTCTCTGGCTTCCTCTGATCCTAGAGTATCTAATTTTCCCCACTGTCTGCCTCACCTGGCTCTGAAGAAGGCCACTGCCCACACTCTGTGTGCCTTGACCCTCCACCCATCCCATCTCCCCGCCCTCCATTCTCCACATCCGATGTGGAGGCACTGTTCTCAGGGACCTGGGCTGGTAGGTAAAGAACACTTGCATCATATTTTCCTTTGGAGGAAGGACTTCTTAACTGCTTAAAGTAATCAATTAACTCCCTCTTGCCTGCTTAAAGTATTTAGTTACTCATCAGTGCTCAGGGAGTCAGGTGTGGACTTGTAGAATCTTCCAGGAAGTTCTACTTCCCAGGCCTCCCCTCCAATCCTTCATCCTTCACCATTCACATGAAAGATCAGGCTGATTCTTGACTCTCTGCCTTTATTATTATTATTATTATTAGGAGGAGGAGGAGGAGGAGGAGTAATAGCAATAGTAGTAGTACTAACATTATTATTACAAAAAACACATAATATAAAATTTTCCTTTTTCACTATTTTTAGTAATGTCCAGTAATGTTAACTTTATGCACACTGTTGTGCAATAGGTCTCCAGAACTTTTTTGTCCTGCAGAAATGAAATTCTATACCCATTAAAAACTCTCCATTTCCCTCTCTTCTGAGTCCCAGTAACCACCATTCTATTTTCTGTTTCTAAGAGTTTGACTATACTCCTATAAGTTACTCCTATAAGTAGAATCACATAGTATTTGCCTTCTTATGCTTGGCTTATTTCACTTCATATAATGTTCTCAAGGTTCAATCGTGTTGTAGTATATGACATGATTACCTCCTCTTTCAAGGCTAAATAATATTCCATTATATGTATATACCACATATTGTCTGTCTATTAGCCCTTTGGTGGATATATAGATAGCTTCTACCTTTTAGTTACTGTGCATAAATGCTGCACAGTGAATAAGTGTGCAAATTTTTCTCTCAGATTCTATTTTTAATTTGTTTAGATATATATCCAGAAGTAGAATTGTTGGGTCATTCAGCAATTAAGTTTTTAATTGTTTGAGGAACTTTTATACTGTTATCCATAGTGGCTGTGCTATGTTACACTCCTATCAATTGTGTACAAGAGTTCCATTTGTTTTCACATCCTCATTAATATTTACTATCTTCTGTTTTTGATAGTGTGGTAGTGACCATACTAATAAGCAAAAGATAATAATCTCATTGTGGTTTTATTTATTTATTGTTTTCACTGAGACTTTAATTTGCATTTCCCGGATGATTAGTGATACTGATCATCGTTGTGTATGCTAGTTGGTCATTTGGATATCTTTTATGGAGAAATTCAAGTCCTTTGCCTGTTTGTTTTATTCTGGTAATTTGATTTTTTTGTTGTTGTTGTTGAATTGTAAGAGTTGCTTATTTAATTCAGGTGGTAACTCCCCCCCCCCTTATTTTTAAAAGATTTATTTATTTATTTATTTGACAGACAGAGATCACAAGTAGGCAGAGAGGCAGGCAGAGAGAGAGGGAAGCAGGCTCCCCGCTGAGCAGAGAGCCCAATGCGGGGCTTGATCCCAGGACCCTGAGATCATGACCTGAGCTGAAGGCAGATGCTTAACCCACTGAGCCACCCAGGCGCCCCAGGTAACCCCTTCTAATGTAGGAATGACCTGCAAATATTTTCTTCTGTTGCATATGTTGCCTTTTCATTCTCTTAATTATTTTCTTTGCTGTGCAGAAGCTTGGTGTTGTTGAAGTTTGATGTAGTCCATTTTGTTTATTTTTTGTTTGGTTACCTATACTTTTGGTGTCATATTACAAAATTATTGCTAAAGTCAATGTCAGGGAGCTTTTTCCATGTGTTTTCTCCTAAGAGTTTTAGTTGTAGTTTCAGATTTTACATTTGTGTATTTAATCTATTTTGAATTGGTTTCTGTCTATGGTGCCAGGTAGGGGTCACAAGTCATTCTTCTAAAAATGGAGATCCAGTTTTGGCACTATTTGTTGAAGAGACTCAACTTTCCTCACTGGATAGCCTTCATGCTCTTGTTGAAGAGGATATGACCATGTAGGTGAGGGGTTATTTCTGAGATTTCTATTCGTTCAATTGGTTTATCTATCTCTCTTTAGTCTGTACTATATTGATTTGATTGCCACAGCTTCAGCTTTGTAACACATTTTGAAATCAGGAAGTATGAAGCCTCCATCTTTGTGTTTCTTTCTCAAGACTATTTTGGCTATTCATAATACTCAACCCATAAAAGTATTTCAAAATTTACTTGAACATTTACTAATGTGGAAACATCGATATTTTATTTTTTGCTGGTATCAATGACAGAGCAGTTACCAGTTGACAATTGTACCAGTTATCAGTAACACCCACTTACCAGTTGGGTGTCTGTGGACTATTTTCTTAATTTCTCAATCTGGCACCTTACCTAGCAAATAGAGTATACATCTCATAGAGCTTTTGTGAGAGATAAATGAATTGATATGCATAAAGCAATTAGAATAGCACTTTAGATTTTAAGAGCTTGGTAAACATTGACTATAGCCACTACTACTGCTACAGCTACTGTTATATTTTGAGAGAGAATTGTTAAACTATTTTTTCCAGTCATCAAACAGTGGAAAGAGCCAAGATGCCCTTCAATAGATGAATGGATAAAGAAGATGTGGTCCATATATACAATGGAATATTACTCAGCCATGAGGAAGGATGAATACCCAACTTTTATATCAACATGATTGGGCCTGGAGGGGATTATGCTAAGTGAAATAAGTCAAACAGAGAAAGTCAATTATACTGCGGTTTCACTTACTTGTGGAGCATAAGGAATAACATGGAGAACATTAAGAGAAGGAAAGGAAAAATGAATTGGAGTAAATCAGAGTGGGGGAGATGAAGCACAAGAGACTGTGGACTCTGATAAACAACTGAAGGTTTTGGAAGGGAGAGGGTGGGGTGATGGGTGAGCTTCGTGCTGGGTATTAAGGAGGACAAGTATTGCATGGAGCATTGGGTATGGTGTATAAACAATGAATCTTGGAACACTGAAAAAATAAAATAAAAAAAAATAAAAAGAGAAATAATTGACATAAATCACTGTTTAAGTTTAAGGCATACAGTATGATGATTTGATTTACATGTATGATGAAATAATTACCACAGTAAGTTCAGATAATATCTATCTTCTCACAGAGATACCAAAAAAAAAAAAAAAATTAGAAAAAGGAAAGAAAAAAAAGAAAGAAAGAAAAAGAAAAAGAACAAAATAAAGAAAAAAGTTCTTGTGATGAGAAGTCCTAAGATTTATTCTCTTAATAAGTTTACTATATATTATTGAACACTGTTAGCTATAGTCATCATGCCGTGCCCTTTGGAACTTGCAAATGAATAAGCTCCCATATATAGCATATCAACACCACTGTTGGGCATTCTGCTGAAACTAACATTGCTTTTTCCTTTCTGTTTTGAACAAACAAAGATAAATTCTAAAAGTGAGTGTCTATGTTATGTGAAAAATGTGGACAGACAGAGTCAGGATAAAGGTAGTGAAGGAGAAGGAAAATATCCTTGTTTGTGAATGGAGTCCATTTAATTTATTATTTTTTCAGTCAGTTATTTCTGCATATTTGGAATATTAAGCTCTTTTCAGTTTTTTTATTCTTCCATGCCGTGAAGAATGTAAGATGTTTCTAAGGGGTAGTGTATATAAGTCAAATTGAATCAAAGAGACAGAACCACTCTATTGTGAATAACATTTTTATTATAGGGATAAGACCTTACACAATTGTCGGTGAAGCTAGGGAGGTAAGGAATTGGAAGGGAAATTGAAGAATAGGTGAAGTATTACTAAAATGCCCTTTTGAAAAATTGGCATGGGTGTCAAAGTCAGATCCCAAACGAAAACTGGGACAATGAGACATTTGCACCTATCAGAGTTGGATCACCAAAATGAACTAGTGAAAAATCTAGGGAAAATTTCTTTCTTTGCTTAGTTATTTCTTCTTTAATTCATCTGGCAAGTATCTTATGGTAGGCTTGGGGCTGCCATCGGTCAGCAGAGCTGACAGTATAGAAGAAAATCTGAATGAACTGCCAGTAGAGAAAGAGAAGACAAGCTAGAACCCTCTATAAACTTTGCATCCATCTATATCTATCTATCTATCTATCATCTATCTATCTATCTATCTATCATCTATCTATCTTTTCATGCCTCTGATGAAAAGGGCCTTCACATTCATCTTTCAAATGTCTTTTAAGTTTCTTGTTAAACCAATTCTAACTCAGAACCATATGAAATTGGTATCAGCACAACCAAGCTGATGCAGTGCAATCCACAACACATCATAATCAAAAGTTGAGGGTTGCATAGGTGTGGTCCAACATGTAGAAGATAATTCCACACTTAGGCTATCATGTGATGGTGCAGAACTTTAAAAGTAATGAAAGACTTCTTAAAAGGCTCATAGGTGAAAATATACGTAAGAAGAAGAAGAATGTGACTGATATTTTATCAGGAAAAAAAATAACAGAAAACATTCAAATATTGTTCTCAAATCTCTGGGAAAAAATTGGTCTTCCAGTAATTCTATATCGATTTAAGCTACATTAAACAGTGTGCATATGATAAGGATGTTTTCAGAAATACAAATAAGAGAGAGTTTACCAGTCAGTGACTTCATAAAAGACTGACTAAAGAGACATTTCTGCTGGAAGAAAATGGGACTCTCAAGAAAGGAATTGGGATGCAAGAAAAAATGGTGTCAAAACTCTTGTTAAATTAACATGCATTTTTACTATAAATGTTAATGACAATGTTAGTATTATCATGATTATGACGCAGAGTAATTTAGGGAAGTACAAAGACCAGAGGGAACTGAAATACTAAAAATAAAATAATAAAGATGAAGGGAGTATCATAAAGCAGTTTAAGATCATTGTAGGATTTTGAAAGACATTTTTGTAATGAAATGCATTGCTTTCCTTTTCATTTCTCTTGTGGATATTCAATAGCAACTTTTTGAGGTTATCTCCGGGATTGCATTTAACATCATAATAACACTCTTAATTTATACCAGCATAATGTTAATAACATTTAAAAACTCTGATCTTCTACACCTACAACCTCACTCATTTCAGCTACTGAATTCCAAAAAAGTCACATACAGTTACACATACATACAGTGTGTGTTCCAAATCAGACTAATAATTGTTTTTTATAGTGCATTAGTATCTTAAATCATTCAGAAAACAAAAAATGGAATTATAAGCCAAAGCTACAATAAAATTAACTTTTATAATTGCCACTGCACTTACCTTTACAAGAAACCTACATTTCTTTTTTGTTTGTTTCAATTTTTTATTTAAATTTTATTTGACATATGGTGTAATATTAGTTTCAGAAGTAGAATTTCGTGACACATCACTTACATATAACACCCACTATTCATTGCAACAAGTGCCCTCCTTAATTCCCATCACCCATTTAACTCATCCCTCTGCCCACCTCCCCTCCAGTAACCAGTTTTTTCTCTATAGTTAAGAGTCTGTTTTATGGTTTTCCTCTCTCTCTTCTTTTTCCCCCTATGTTCACCTGTTTCATTTCTTAAATTCCACATATGAGTGAAATGATCATTTATGTTCTTTAGTACACTTTTATAGTTTATTTCATATAGTTTTTACACATTTCATGTAGATATATTCTTAGGCATTCTGTATATTTTGAGGATCTTATATATAGAATCATTTAAAAGGTAATGTTGATATTACATTTCTTATTTGCTTTAAAACACATTTAATGGTTGCATCTTAATCTTATATTCTTCCAGCATGTTGAAATGTTTTTTTTCTTTCCTTTATTTTTTTATTAACATATAATGTATTATTTGTTTCAGGGGTACAGGAGAACTGTATTTCTTCAAATGGCTTTGAGTTACTGTCTAGAGGCCTTCCATTTCAACCTGAAGGACTTTCTTTGAATTTCTTACAGAGCAAGTCTAAGAGGTAACAAATCTACTAGCTTTTGTTTATCTGGGCATGTCTTAATTGTCCCTCATTTTTCAATAACAGTCTTGTCAGAATTCATAGTTGACAGTTTTCTTCCTTTAGCACTTTGAATATATCAGTCTACTGACTCCTGGCCTCCAATGTTTCTGATGAGATATTTGATAGTTACTGGAGACCCTTTGAATGTGATAAGTCACCTCTGCTTTCTAGATTCTCTGTCTTTGAATAGCTTGATTATAATAATCCTCTGTGTGGGTCTCTGAGTTTATCCAGTGTGGAACTAAACAAGCTTCTTAAGTATTTATATTCATGTCTTTAACTAAAATTGGAAAATTTGGGACTGCTATTTCTTTAAATAAGCTCTGTCCCTTTCTCTCTTCTCCTTTTGCTACTTCCACAGGGCATATGCTGATCCTTTTGATGGTGTTCCACAGGTTCTTTAGGCTCTGTTCATTTTCCTCCCATCTTTTTTCTTTTTGTTACTCAGACTTAATAATTACAGCTGCCCTATCTTTAGGTTTTTGATTTTTTTAAAAAATTCTGCCTGTTCACATTTGCGTCCGAATCTCTCTAGTCAATTTTTATTTCAGTTATTTCACTTTTCATTTCCAACCAGAATTTCTTTTTGTTTCCTTTTTATGTTTTCTGTCCCTTTGTTTATATCTCCATCTCATTCATACATCATTTTCTTGACTTCTTCTGTATCTTCTATTATTTTTTAGGCATTCTATTATAATCTAATTCTATTGTCAGGTCTTTCTTAGAGATAGTTTCTATTGATTGATTTACTTTTTTCTTCTGAGTGGACCATGTTTCTTTGTATGTCTCATGATTTTTGTTGAACATTTTTATTAAAATGTGGTAATTCCGAAGATTTGACTTTCTACCTTCACCAGAGCTTGCGGGTATTGTGGTGCTGGTGGTGGTGATTGTGGTGTTTGCAGAGTGTCTCTGTGCAGGGGATCTGATGAAGGTTTAAACCGAAGCTGTTCTCAGGCCTCTTGTAAGCTTCTGTTTTTCCTCAGTCATGCTTGCTGCCTTCCCCATATATGTAGTTGCTTTGAAATGTCTTAATCCTTAAATGTCTGGCTCCCAAAAATAAAAAGGAGAAAAATGAGAGAGGGGAAGGAGCTGGGCCTCTAAATCATCTTGAAGTTGTTTCATCCAGAGGAAGAAGGGTTTGCAACAATGGCTGCTCTTCGCTGTGTCTTCACCTCTACAATTATAAATAATAATCAACAATCAGAGTTATTAGGGAGTGGAGGACAAGGGTTTGAATCCAGTCACTTTTATTGTGATTGTAGCATATTTGTATTTATTTTAGACATCTATTAAGTGATGTATGTGCAATAGACTTCAATATTCATGTTTTATTTTATTTTTCTTTTTACTGCCTTTTTCTTCTTTCTTGACATTTATTAAAGTAATAGTATTATATTTTGTTTCATTGTGTTTTATAATTTTTCAAGTTATTTCATGTTTTTTGAAAGATTATTTTTTTAAGAAGTTTTAGGTTTCTAACATAATTGAAAGAAGGTACAGATTTCCCCTGTATCTTCTGCCCCAACACATGCATAGTCTCCCCTACTATCAACATCATTCACTAGAATGATACTTTTTTTTTTAACCAAGGATAAATTTACATTGCTACATCATCATCATCCCAAATCCATAGTTTACTTTAGAGTTAACCCTCAGTGTACACTGTATGAGATAAGACAAATGTACAGTAACATATATCCACCATTATTATATGATGCAGAATATTTTCACAAATCTAAAATTCTTCTGTGCTCAGCCGGCTTACCTTGAGTCACTCCCTTCTGTCCACAACTGATATTTTTATTGAAATGTCATTTATATTGAAATCGCACAGTGTGTAACTTATACAGATTGTCTTCTTTCACTTAGTAATTTGAACATAAGTTTCCTATATGGGTTTTTATGACTCCTTGGTTCATTTCCTTTTAGCACTGAATAATATCCCATTGTCTACATGCACTACAATTTATTTTTCCATTTGCCTATGAAAGACATCTTGGTTGCATCAAGTTTTGGCAACCATGAGGAAAGCTGCTGTAAACATCTGTGTGTAAGTCTGTGTGGACATAAGTTTCAAACTCCTTTGGGTAAATACCAAGATGTGTGATTTCTAGACTTTATGTTAAGAGTATGTTCAGTTTTCTATGAAACTGCCTGTTTCCCAAAGAGGTGGTGACATTTTGCATCCCCACCACAATTTATTAGATATATCTGTTGTTCTGCATCCTCAGAATTGGTACTGTTGGTGTGGATTTGGGCCCATTCTAATAGGTGTGCTATAATCTAATTTATTTTAATTAGTATAGCCCTGATAATATATGATGTGGAGCATCTTGCAACTATTTTAAAACTATATATAACATTTATCATTTTCTATCACTGCAATTAAATTGTTAACTTATACTTTTAAGATAACACTTTTTTAAATTTTTTAAGCCAAACGATATCTGAAGACTACCCACAACAAAACAACCCCTCAGAATATTCCTAGGAAGAAGTTGCTGTGGCTGAGGTCGAAGAGGTTGCTGCCTGTGTTCTCCTCAAGGATTTTGATGGATTCCTTTCCTCCCAACTGCAACATAGAGATCATCTGTGATTTTTTTTTTTTATTTTCAATGTTCTTAAAAAACATTTTTTAATTTTTCTTTCTTTCTTTATTTATTTTTAAGAATAAACATATACTGTATTTTTATCCCCAGGGGTAAAGGTCTGTGAATCACCAGGTTTACACACTTCACAGCACTCACCATAGCACATACCCTCCCCAGTGTCCATAACCCCACCCCTTCTCCCAATCCCACTCCCCCCAGCAACCCTCAGTTTGTTTTGTGAGATTAAGAGTCACTTATAGTTTGTCTCCCTCCCGATCCCATCTTGTTTCATTTATTCTTCTCCTACCCCCTTAAACTCCCCATGTTGCATCTCCACTTCCTCATATCAGGGAGATCATATGATAGTTGTCTTTCTCCGATTGACTTATTTCACTAACCTTGATACCCTCTAGTTCCATCCACGTCATCGCAAATGGCAAGATTTCATTTCTTTTGATGGCTGCATAGTATTCCATTGTGTATATATACCACATCTTCTTTATCCATTCATCTGTTGATGGACATCTAGGTTCTTTCCATAGTTTGGCTATTGTGGACATTGCTGCTATAAACATTCGGGTGCACATGCCCCTTCGGATCACTACGTTTGTATCTTTAGGGTAAATGCCCAGTAGTGCAATTGCTGGTTCATAGGGTAGTTCTATTTTCAACATTTTGAGGAAACACCATGCTGTTTTCCAGAGTGGTTCACAAGCTTGCATTCCCACCAACAGTGTAGGAGGGTTTCCCTTTCTCCGCATCCTCACCAGCATCTGTCATTTCCTGACTTATTAATTTTAGCCATTCTGCCTGGTGTGAGGCGATATCTCATTGTGGTTTTGATTTGCATTTCCCTGATGCCGAGTGATGTGGAGCACTTTTTCATGTATCTGTTGGCCATCTGGATGTCTTCTTTGCAGAAAAGTCTGTTCATGTCTTCTGCCCATTCCTTGATTGGATTATTTGTTCTTTGGGTGTTGAGTTTGCTAAGTTCTTTATAGATTTTAGACACTAGCCCTTTATCTTATATGTCATTTGCAAATATCTTCTCCCATTCTGTCAGTTGTCTTTTGGTTTTGTTAACTGTTTCCTTTGCTGTGCAAAAGCTTTTGATCTTGATGAAATCCCAATAGTTCATTTTTGCCCTTGCTTCCCTTGCCTATGGCGATGTTCGTAGGTAGAAGCTGCTGTGGCTGAAGTCGAAGAGGTTGCTGCCTGTGTTCTCCTCAAGGATTTTGATGGATTCCTTTCTCACATTGAGGTCCTTCATCCATTTTGAGTCTATTTTCATGAGTGGTGTAAGGAAATGGTCTAACTTCATTTTTCTGCATGTGGCTGTCCAATTTTCCCAACACCATTTATCGAAGAGGCTGTCATTTTTCCATTGGATATTCTTTCCTGCTTTGTCGAAGATTAGTTGACCATAGAGTTGAGGGTCTACTTCTGGGCTCTCTATTCCATTCCATTGATCTATGTGTCTGTTTTTGTGCCAGTACCATGCTGTCTTGATAATGACAGCTTTGTAATAGAGCTTGAAGTCCGGAATTGTGATGCCACCAACTTTGGCTTTCTTTTTCAATATGCCTTTGGCTATTCGAGGTCTTTTCTGGTTCCATATAAATTTTAGGATTATTTGTTTCATTTCTTTGAAAAAAATGGATGGTATTTTGATAGGAATTGCATTAAATGTGTAGATTGCTTTAGGTAGCATAGACATTTTCACAATATTTGTTCTTCCAATCCAGGAGCATGGAACATTTTTCCATTCCTTGTGTCTTCCTCAATTTCTTTCATGAGTACTATATAGTTTTCTGAGTATAGATTATTAGTCTCTTTGGTTAGGTTTATTCCTAGGTATCTTATAGTTTTGGGTGCAATTGTAAATGGGATGGACTCCTTAATTTCTCTTTCTTCTGTCTTGTTGTTGGTGTAGATAAATGCAACGGATTTCTGTGCATTGATTTTATATCCTGACACTTTACTGAATTCCTGTACAAGTTCTAGCAGTTTTGGAGTGGAGTCTTTTGGGTTTTCCACATATAGTATCATATCATCTGCGAAGAGTGATAGTTTGACTTCTTCTTTGCTGATTTGGATGCCTTTAATTTCCTTTTTTTGTCTGATTGTTGAGGCTAGGATTTCTAGTACTATGTTGAATAGCAGTGGTGATAATGGACATCCCTGCTGTGTTCCTTATCTTAGCAGAAAAGCTTTCAGTTTTTCTCTATTGAGAACGATATTTGTGGTGGGTTTTTCATAGATGGCTTTGATAATATGGAGGTATGTGCTCTCTATCTTTACACTTTGAAGAGTTTGATCAGGAAGGGATGCTGTACTTTGTCAAATGCTTTTTCAGCATCTATGGAGAGTATCATATTGTTCTTGTTCTTTCTTTTATTAATGTGTTGTATCACATTGATTGATTTGCGGATGTTGAACCAACCTTGGAGCCCTGGAATAAATCCCACTTGGTCGTGGTGAATAATCCTTTCAATGTACTGTTGAATCCTATTGGCTAGTATTTTGATGAGAATTTTCGGATCTGTGTTCATCAAGGATATTGGTCTGTAGTACTCTTTTTTGATGGGATCCTTGTCTGGTTTTGGGATCAAGGTGATGCTGGCCTCATAAAATGAGTTTGGAAGTTTTCCTTCCATTTCTATTTTTTGGAACAGTTTCAGGAGAATAGGAATTAGTTCTTCTTTAAATGTTTGGTAGAATTCCCCCGGGAAGCCATCTGGCCCTGGGCTTTTGTTTGTTTGGAGATTTTTGATGACTGTTTCAATCTCCTTACTGCTTATGGGTCTGTTTAGGTTTTCTATTTCTCCCTGGTTCAGTTGTGGTAGTTTATATGTCTCTAGGAATGCATCCATTTCTTCCAGATTGTCAAATTTGTTGGCGTAGAGTTGCTCATAGTATGTTCTTTTAATTGTCTGTACTTCTTTGGTGTTAGTTGTGATCTCTCCTCTTTCATTCATGATTTCATTTATTTGGGTCCTTTCTCTTTTCTTTTTGATAAGTCTGGCCAGGGGTTTATCAATCTTATTAATTCTTTCAAAGAACCAGCTCCTAGTTTGGTTGATTTGTTCTATTGTTTTTTGGGTTTCTATTTCATTGATTTCTGCTCTGATCTTTATGATTTCTCTTCTCCTGCTGGGTTTAGGGTTTCTTTCTTCTTCTTTCTCCAGCTCTTTTAGGTGTAGGGTTAGGTTGTGTACCTGAGACATTTCTTGTTTCTTGAGAAAGGCTTGTACCACTATATATTTTCCTCTCAGGACTGCCTTTGTTGTGTCCCACAGATTCTGAACCGTTGTGTTTTCATTATCATTTGTTTCCATGAACTTTTTCAATTCTTCTTTAATTTCCTGGTTGACCCATTCATTCTTTAGAAGGATGCTGTTTAGTCTCCATGTATTTGGGTTCTTTCCAAATTTCCTCTTGTGATTGAGTTCTAGCTTCAGAGCATTGTGGTCTGAAAATATGCAGGGAATGATCCCAATCTTTTGATACAGTTGAGACCTGATTTAGGACCAAGGATGTGATCTATTCTGGAAAATGTTCCATGTGCACTAGAGAAGAATGTGTATTCTGTTGCTTTGGGATGAAATGTTCTGAACATATCTGTGATGTCCATCTGGTCCAGTATGTCATTTAAGGCCCTTATTTCCTTGTTGATCTTTTGCTTGGATGATCTGTCCATTTCAGTAAGGGGAGTGTTAAAGTCCCCTACTGTTATTGTATTATTGTTGATCTGTTTCTTTGATTTTGTTATTAATTGGTTTATATAGTTGGCTGCTCCCATGTTAGGGGCATAGATATTTAAAATTGTTAGATCTTCTTTTTGGACAGATCCTTTGAGTACCATATAGTGTCCTTCCTCATCTCTTATTATAGTCTTTGGCTTAAAATCTAATTGATCTGATATAAGGATTGCCACTCTTGCTTTCTTCTGATGTCCATTCGCATGGTAAATTCTTTTCCACCCCCTCACTTTAAATCTGGAGGTTTCTTCGGGTTTAAAATGAGTTTCTTGTAGGCAACATTTAGATGGGTTTTGTTTTTTTATCCATTCTGATACCCTGTGTCTTTTGGTTGGGGCATTTAGCCCATTATCATTCAGGGTAACTATTGAGAGATATGAATTTAGTGCCATTGTATTGCCTGTAAGGTGACTGTTATTGCATATCGTCTCTGTTCCTTTCTGATCTACTTCTTTTAGGCTCTCTCTTTGCTTAGAGGACCCCTTTCAATATTTCCTGTAGAGCTGGTTTGGTGTTTGCAAATTCTTTCAGTTTTTGTTTGTCCTGGAAGCTTTTTATCTCTCCTTCTATTTTCAATGATCGCCTAGCTGGATATAGTATTCTTGGCTGCATGTTTTTTTCATTTAGTGCTCTGAATATATCATGCCAGCTCTTTCTGGCCTGCCAGGTCTCTGTGGATAAGTCTGCTGCCAATCTAATATTTTTACCATTGTATGTTACAGACTTCTTTCCCCAGGCTGCTTTCAGGATTTTCTCTTTGTCACTAAGACTTGTAAATTTTACTATTAGGTGATGGGGTGTGGACCTATTCTTATTGATTTTGAGGGGGGGGGTTCTCTGAACCTCCTGGATTTTGATGGTTGTTCCCTTTGCCATTTTGGGGAAATTCTCTCCAATAAGTCTCTCCAATATACCTTCTGCTCCCCTCTCTCTTTCTTCTTCTTCTGGAATCCCAATTATTCTAATGTTGTTTCGTCTTATGGTGTCACTTATCTCTCGAATTCTCCCCTCATGGTCCAGTAGCTGTTTGTCCCTCTTTTGCTCAGCTTCTTTATTCTCTGTCATTTGGTCTTCTATATCACTAATTCTTTCTTCTGCCTCATTTATCCTAGCAGTGAGAGCCTCCATTTTTGATTGCACCTCATTAATAATTTTTTTTTTTTATTTCAACTTGGTTAGATTTTAGTTCTTTTATTTCTTCAGAAAGGGATTTTATATCTCCCGAGAGGGTTTCTCCAATATCCTCCATGACTTTTTCGAGCCTGGCTAGAACCTTGAGAATCGTCATTCTGAACTCTAGATCTGACATATTACCAATGTCTGTATTAATTACGTCCCTAGCCTTTGGTACTATCTCTTGTTCTTTTTTTTTGTTGTGAATTTTTCCGCCTTGTCATTTTGTCCAGATAAGAGTATATGAAGGAGCAAGTAAAATACTAAAAGGGTGGCAACAACCCCAGGAAAATATGCTTTAACCAAATCAGAAGAGATCCGAAATCGTGAGGGGGGAGAAAGGGGATAAAAAGAGGTTCAGAAAGAAAAAAAAAAAAAGAAACAATTAAAAAAAGAAAACGAATAAAGAAAAAAATATAAAAAAAGAAAAAAAAATATATATATATTAGATAAACTAGTTAAAAACGTTAAAAAAGAAAAGGGTAAAAGTTAAAAAAATTTAGCAGAAGAAGAGAAAAAAAATTGGAAAAGAAAAAAAATTAAATTAACTGCAAGGCTAAAGAATCATTGGGAGAAAGTCATGAGTTCCATGCTTTGCTTTCTCCTCCTCTGGAATTTCGCTGCTCTCCTTGGTTTTGAAACTGTTCTCCTTCGTAGGTGAACTTTGTCCTGGCTGGGTCTTATTGATCTTCTGGGGGAGGGGCCTGTTGTAGTGATTCTCAAGTGTGTTTTCCTCAGGTGGAGTTGCACCACCCTTACCAGGGGCCAGGCTGAGTAATCCGCTCAGGTTTGCTTCGGGAGCTTTTGTTCCCTGAGCGCTTTCCATAGAGTTCCGGAGGACAGGAATGAAGATGGCGGCCTCCCAATCCCTGGCCCAGAGGAGCTGGGAGCCTGGGGCCCCACTCCTCAGTGCACCCTCAGAGAACAGCGCCCAATTACTCCCATCACCCTGGCCTCCAGCTGCACTATGAGCTGACCGAGCCTGCGACCGGTTCAAGGTAACCTCGAGCTGAGAGTCACACCTTGGCTCTGTCTCTAAAGCTGGCTTCCCTGTTCTAATACTTGTAAACTCTGGGACACTCCGACACCCTCGATCCTTCTGTGACCCTGCGGGACCTGAGGCCACGCTGACCCCGCGTGGGCTTCACCCCAGTTAAGTCTCTGGAGCGATGTCCCTCAGCGGAACAGACTTTTAAAAGTCCTGATTTTCTGCTCCGTTGCTCCGCCACTTGCTGGGAGCCAGCCCCCCCCCCCCCCCCCGCGGTATATCTTCCCGTCGCTTTGGATTCACTTCTCCGCCAGTCCTACCTTTCAGAAAGTGGTTGATTTTCTGTTTCTAGAATTGCTGTTCTTCTTCTCTTCGATCTCACGTTGGATTTGTATGTGTTTGCAATCTTTAGATAAGCTATCTAGCTGATCTCCCGCTGCCTGATGTAGTCTCAGCCTGCTACTTCTCCGCCATCTTGACTCCTCCCTCCTGGCTAGATTTCTTATTGATCTTCTGGGAGAGGGGCCTATTGTAGGGATTCTCAAGTGTCTTTGCCCCAGGCGGAATTGCACGACCCTTACCAAGGGCCGGGCTGAGTAATCCGCTTGGGTTTGTTTTTGGGAGCTTTTGTTCCCTGAATGCTTTCCGTAGAGTTCTGGAGGACGGGAATGAAAATGGCAGCCTCCCAGTCTCCAGCACAGAGGAGCCGAGGGCTCGGGGCCCCACTCCTCAGTGCGCCCTCAGAGAATAGCGCCCAATCACTCCCATCTCCCTGGCCTCTGGCCTAACCCCAAGCTCACCCAGCCTGCGACTGGTTCAAGGTAACTTCAAGCTGAGAGCTCACTCCTCGGCTCTGTCTTTGTAGTCGACTTCCCCGTTCTAATACCTGCAAGCTCTGCGACACTCAGACACCCCCGATCCTTCTGTGACCCTGTGGGACCTGGGGCCACACTGACCGCGAGGGCTTCACCCCGGTTTAGCCTCTGGAGCGATGTCCCTCAGCGGAACAGACTTTTACAAGTCCTGATTTTGTGCTCCGTTGCTCTGCCGCTTGCCAGGAGCCGTTCCCTCCCCCCACGGTCTATCTTTCCGTCACTTTGGATTCACTTCTCTGTCAGTCCTACCTTTCAGAAAGTGGTTGATTTTCTGCTTCTAGAATTGCTGTTCTTCTTCTTTTTGATCTCCCATTGGATTTGTAGGTGTTTGCAATGTTTAGATAAGCTATCTAGCTGATCTCCTGCTACCTGATGTAGTCTCAGCCTGCTACTTCTCCACCATCTTGACTCTTCCCTCATCTGTGATTTTTAATTCCAAGTAATTACTAGTTTTTTACCTTTTATAGTTCAATAGCTATTTTGATTTATTATTATTATTTAATAATGCTGTTTTCACAATTATTTTTTAAGGATTTATTTATTTATTTGAAAGAGAGAGAAACAATGTGAGTTGGGGATGGGCAGAGAGAGAGAAGCAGACTCCCCACTGAGAACAGAACCCTATTTGGGGATGGATCTTATGAGATCATGACCTGAGTCAAAACCAAGAGTCAGACACTTAACCAACTAAGCCACACAGATGCCCCTGTTTTCACAGTTCTCTATTCTACCACTTACTCTTTCTTAAAAATATTATATAATATAGTAATGCATATTATTACATTATGTTGTTATGTTTAGAAAGGGCCTCTGTAATGGCAATATTTCTAAATCTATGTATGCATGAAAATATATTTTTTTCTTTTTTAGCCACTTATTGTTTCAGTAAAGTAAAATAGTTCTTTGAAATGATTACTTCATATTTAGTGTTATTAATCAACAGGGACTAATCTTTAATTCTAGTTTATTTTAAATAACATTTTTTCCCATTTGTTATTTTTTTTTACAATTTAAAAATGATTTTTCTTTTACCTTTACAGTTGTAAAATTTCATCATGCCTAGGAGTTTTTTTGTGTTGTGTGTGTTTTTTTTTTTTTTTTTCCTTTTCATTGATTCCACCTGCAATTTTGGTTATATCACTATTCTGCTCTAAGAATTTTCTGTCATTATTTCTTTGATTACTTCCCCTCCTTTTTATCTCCTTTGTCTTGGTCTGGAATTACTATAATGTATATTTTGGAACTTTTGCTTTTATTCTTCATGGTTACTGAACTCTACAAACCATTTTCTAGGAAAAGAGAAGTCATCTGCTGTATCTTTCAGCACACTAATTCAGTTGTTTTAATTCAGTTACATAGTATAACTTGGTTCTTTGAAAAAAAAATTTCACATTTTAAATTTCTGAATTCTTTATTTTTTTATGTGTAAAAGTCACTTTTTGGTTGTTTTTAGTTTGGGTGTCATGTTTGCTCTACTCTCTTTGATACCATTTATTATAATTACTTCAGAATGCTTTTTTCTTCTTTTGTCTGTGAACTATACTTTCTTTTCTTTCTTTCTTTTTTTTTTTAATTTTTAAGAAGTGTTTGTTCCCCTTGGGTAATTTTCAAAGAAAACCAAATCCTGTGCTTGGACATATTTATTTTACCTCTCTTTGGATATAGTTTGATTACAGGAGATACCAGTTATGATTACTAGAACTGATTTGAATGCACGTTCTTAAGCTGATAGGTTTTCCAGGAAGCACATTCTTCCCCTGAACCACCAGCATGATTCTCATTCTGCAATCTTTCTCTCCTGCTGATTTCCCTCAGAAATTAATTATCCTACCTGAATTCCACAAATTGTTTAATTTTGCCCATGCCAAGGCTGCTATGGATTAAAAATTGTAATTATCATAATGTCTTTCATATTTATTTTAGGACCTTGAGGTAAAAGGTGATATACATATATTTATTTCCTTGTCTTGATTCATCTTTTCTTATTAAATATAAGAAATACTTAGATAAAGAAAATAGGAAGTATTGGTCTCTCATTACCTGAGAAGGTGATACTTGCAGGGAGTCTTGGAAATCAGATAGAATTTTACCAAGCAAAAACTTTATTGTCATAACCTGAAATACCAAGGAAATCTGGCCTATGTGGATATTGGCAGAAGTAGGTTACATCAGTCCAGAAATTCCTCTAGGTATTTAAGAAAGAGGAATTTTAATACTGGACCTTAGACACAAAGTACTGGAAGGTTTATGCAGCTTTCCAAAAATCAGTAATTACCTAAAGATGTTATTGTCATTAGAGGTAGAGGTGGAAAGACAAATAAAGTCACTCAGGTGTTTAGGAACAGAATTGGCCCCTGAAAACCCTCTCCTACTTGGGCATGAGATTATATTTTTCTCAGAATTAATAAAGCCAGAACAAGCAAATTTTCAGACAGTTATTGTCAACTACACTAAGGCTATGTATTTTTATCCTGTACTTTGGCTATAGCAATGTTCATTATAATTTTCATGGATCTAATTTTCATTTTAATTTATTTGCATATTTTGTTGGAATAAATACAATACAAATATTGAGCTCAATGAAAGTGTTCCACTGTATATAAAATATAGCTCAATATGCAACACCTTTGCATGGCAAGGAGTTGGTGTTTATTTGGGGTCAACATGGAAGATAATATTAGAAAATCTCATAAATAGTTCAGGAAATGTGTAAAAGATATTTAGATGACTGAAAGGAAGAATTAATGTTGCCAGAAGACAAATTGAACAACTAGATCTGCTCTACAGATTAATTAAAGTACAAGAAACTAAAAAAGGACTAATTGGAGCTAATATTTCTGACTTCTGTAAATTTTGTAACTATTCAATTATTATTGATATTTTAGGATGATTGGAGAACACTTTATGGCTTTTAAATTAAGCCCTCACTATATAAAGATAATGAACTATATAAAGAATTAGAATTGAAAACATATTTTATACCTTAATATTTAAGCTTCTCAGGCAAAAAGAGAAAATTAATAGAGAAGTGTGTTTTCCCTGAGAAAAATATTAGACAGAGATGTGTCCCAGCATGTGTGGACAATGCAGAGAAAAATTTTTCTCTAGGGGAACAGGACTCTAGAAAGCTTCCTAAATTTGTTTTTTGACCCCTTCAACAGTAGCATGCTTGCACTTTTTGCCTGGAGCAGCTCCTGCATAGTCCAACTTTTATCAGAGGCTGGGGGATCATGTCAGAGCAGGGCCATGCTTGGAAGGCCATGAGAGTGATTCCCAGCAGGTTCCATCTGCTACCTATCTCAGTAATGCTACCTCCTGCAGCCCTGGGAGTTGAGTAAGTTCAACCAAGGGAAGCAGCTCTTGAAAAAATGCAGCCCTTCTGGTGAGGAATTGGAAGGTATCCTAAGGGGTATGAATAACAGATAGCACAATAATATAAAATGAAGAAAGTAAAGGTCCTTAAAAAAAGAGGGAAGATATTATCCACATTAATACTGAATATACCTTCTTGAGAAATAACCGGTGGTGCATATTGCATTTGTCAGCTATTGCCTAATAATGCTGCTACAAATGGATTCCTCACTCAGTGGCTTACCATGACAATTTTAATTTTTATTAGTTGTGTGTCTGTGGTCTCCAGCCTTGGATGTCTTTAGGTCTCCCTTACATCTCTCCTTATTTTCTTTGCAACTGCAACTTCCCTGGGCATGGTGTTAAGGATCACTGAAGTGCAAGGGACAACCCAAATGTATGTATCCATATAACACTTTGATCATGTCACATCCACTAACATTCCACTGTGAAAGCAACTCAAGGGATGGATAAGACAAATCTGTTCACCATGAAGCCATGATAAAAGCCTAATTATAATTCTTCTATTTTATTTGTTTTATTATTATTAACATATAATGTATTACTTGTTTCAGGGGTACAGGTCTGTGATTCATCAGTCTTACACAATTCACAGCACTCACTACAACACATACCTTCCCCAATGTCCATCACTCAGCTACCCTGTCCCTTATAATTCCTTTAAAGGAAGAAGTAAAAAATTGAGGAACTGACTCAATTTAACCATTATCTACCCATTTGATCAAAATTATGTATTATCCTCACCTCTTCCAAAAAGCACCCCAAAGCCTTATTTGTTCATGGCATGGCGCCTAAAGCCCAGGAGTTTGGGGTCCATATCACATCTTGATACAGCTCTTCTAGATTTGGAGATGTGGGAGCTCAAAAGCCAGTTCACCTCCCCTAACCAGTCACTTTTGCCCACACTAAACCCACAACCCATAGGATATAACAGAAACTGGGTAATTGTACCAGAAGGTAGGGAGGTATGGTGACTGAAATAATAAACTCAGTGGATGGGTAGAAGAACTATATAGATAAATCCAAGAAGTGGATAGTGAGCCTAGATATGACATTGTAGAGCTCTCTTGAAGGCACTAGGAAGGAATAAAGAGATGGAAATAAAGACAGAAACATTAAGATAAGGAATATAGAATTAGAAATCTCAACATCTGTATAACAGGATTTTCAAGTGCTGAGAAAAAAATTAATGGAGGGGAAGAAGTACTTAAAAAAATATAATCACCGAGGATTTTAGAATTGTTTAAAAATAGAGAATTTCATTTGAGAGAGTATAAAGAACTAAACAGGTGAGTAAGACCTGATATTCATACCTGACATATTATATTTAAATTTTGAAAGATTAAATACTAAGGAACAATTCTAATATGTCCTATGAATGGAAGCAGATTGTTTATAAGGAATACAATTCAGAATGAGTTAACCTTAGAGATCTCAAAAGAGTTACCAAATGTAAAAAGACAATAAATACTTTCAGAAAGATGGGATGAGGATTTCAAATCTGGAATTTCAGATCAAAATAAATTATTGTTTTGAAGTGAAAGATATTAAGGTCGTAGACCTTGAGAATGTTTATTACAAAATAATTTACTTTGAAAACTCTCATAGTAGAAGCAGTCCAGGAAAAAGAGGTATAAAGTAAAATCCAGGAGACACAAAATTGAGATGGTAAATAATTTATTAAATTTATTGTATGTATTTTTTTAAAGATTTTATTTATTTATTTGACAGAGAGAGATCACAAGTAGACAGAGAGGCAGGCAGAGAGAGAGAGGAGTTGGGGGGAAGCAGTCTCCCTGCCGAGCAGAGAGCCCGATGCGGGACTCAATCCCAGGACCCTGAGATCATGACCCGAGCCGAAGGCAGTGGCTTAACCCACTGAGCCACCCAGGCGCCCCGTATTGTATGTATTTTTAAAATGGAACTTGTTTCAAGGTGTGTGTATATATATATATACATGTGTATGTGTATATATATATCACATACATGTGTATGTGATATATATATAGACACATTAAAACATCACAATGTGTATGTATGTATATATATACATATATACATATACATATGTGTGTATATATATATATTAAAACATCAAAAGGTACAATTTAAATACATGCAGTTTACAGTATGTCATTTACAACTCAATAAAGCTCTAATAAAACAAACATAATAATGTAAGAGTAATTGTGGCTAAAGATCACATGACAATGAGATTGGGTGAAGAAGTCAAGAGGGAGGTATAGGGAAGACATAGGGAAGGTATAGGGAAGACATAAATAACATAAAAGTCAATAAGATTATGAAAGGAAAAATAACATGTTGATTAATTAATTAGTAAAAGCAACAGAAACATTAAAATAAAACAATTTTCAAAACAGAAGAAAATTTGATATATACACTAAGATATAGGAGGAGAGAGAAAAGAAGAGAAAAATACTAACATAAAGTATAAACACATTGAAGTGGCAAATTAAGTCTAGATACAATAAGTATAAATGACAGAGATTAAATAGGATCCATCAGAAGGACTGTGGACTGAGATTTGTCTCCTAGAGCTCCATGACTAACTGCTGCCACTGAGCATTTAAGGCAATGGATCCTGGTGGACTGTTTAGGTCGTTGATTGGGCAGTCTGCCTGTCATACAGCTGCATCCAGGAGGCTGGCTCCATTGTCTCTGATCACACCCTTGGAGGTGCTGGCTGTATACATAACCAGTAGTGCCGGAAGCAGAGGCCGGGTAGCTGGACGATCACACTACAGCATTCCTAGCCATCCCCTAGAGATTGGTCTGTGTTCTGCTGGGGTTTTATACCACTCCACATGCAGATCTATAGGACAATCCACACAAGCCTCTCTTTCTGTCTCTGAAATTCCAAAGAAATGTATTTTGAGATCTCGTCATGACACATTGCTTGTCTCAAAGGCATTTCTAAAAAAACCTGTAAGATGAAAGGATAGAAAAAAGGAAATTTGAACTAGAGATTCTGTATGGTCTTCTATTCACTGAAAAGCTTATATATGCTGCATAAATAACAGCAATGTGGTTCTGAGTGCATTGTTAGCCTTAATAGGAAGGAATGAAAGATCTCTAAGGGTTAGAGGGGAAAATAATGAGGAGTAAACTGACACTTAGCAGGCAGGTGAATGTGAATCAGAAGAAAACAATGCCATAAGGACCTCGTGTGGCAGCTGAACCAGATTGTTTGTTAGAGGGCTTAAGGTCATAAACACATATAGGAAATAATCCAGGAAAAAAATCTAGGAGAAAACAAAATTTAGGTGGTAAGCAGTTAAATATTTTTATTATTATTGTTCCATCCATACTGGACAAATATAGTTATACTCTCTTTCATCTCTGCCATCTCCACGCAGAGAACATGGCTCAGCAAGCCCACTGTTCCAAAGAGGATGAGGGATATGTGGAACAATCTTGGTTTGATCTGTGTCTTGAAGTCAAGCACAGAAGACCCAGCCTAGATCAGCTTCTGTCAGGGAAATCATGGCCCCAATAAATTGTCTACGCCTAATTCTCTGAAAGTCTAGACCAGCCAACTTGAAGGTACTTGATTGTTGCTTTAAGCTATTGTGTTTTGGAGTAGTTCATTATATAGGATATTGTAGCACTTGCTTACCAATGCATGACTTTAACAGATTCTGTAGTTGCAGTTTCCCTGGTAGAAAATTAGTATCTAGGATTTGATTTGAGGACGATCACCATGTTTTCCCAAAATCAGAGAGCTTGCTTTTTCTGTCATCTGGTTTAAGAACCAAGGAATAACCATTTGAATACATACTGAGAAAGAGAAAAGGATAAGAGCTCTCACCAGAAACTGAATGGCGAGAAACTTGATCTTAAATTTCTGGCCCCCAGACCTTTAAAAAGAAAATCACTCTGTTGTTTTAGTCACATAGTCTGTGGTATTTTGTTATAAAAGCCCCCCAAAGACTAATATAATGGGGGTCCACCCAGGTTCTCTCTTAAGTTCCAACACACCCATCCCCAGAGCTACTAGAAATACTACTGCTGAAGGTTCACAGACTCTCATTTGATACAACTTTCTGCTATAGGGAATTGCCTTGCACAGGAACATGCTTTCTTCTAGGGTATGGCTTACAGCCAAAGACCAACTAAAATGGAAAATCAAGACCCCAGCACTTTACCTCAATTTGGGACAACTCTGAAGGATCATCCCAGCTCTAAAGCTCATTGTAGGTTCAGCAGAGCATTGTAAGTGTATCTGTAGTTTAACTTTTCTCTTTGTCCAATTTTGTTGTCCTCATTTTCCTACAAATTATTCTCACAAGAACATTTCTCCATAAATTTCTGTTCTTAGTTCTCTGAGAGTCAGTCTACAGGTAACCCAACTGAAGACAGTGTTTATAGGTTATTTTCTGTATTATACCTCCATTCTGATATTCCTGGTATAACTTCTCATTAAATATTATAGAAGCTGACTACCAAGATAACCAAAGGCAAAGCCTCATCCTATGTTTAGCTTATACTTGAATAAAGGAAAATACCTGAATCTTGTAAAACTGGTGCCTTGGAAAAAATGAGGGAGACCTTTGAGACAGTAAGTAATAGTGAGGATGGTTTTATGAAACATAGGACAATGTATCAAGCAACCTAATTGCCAGGGGAAATTAACATGGTAAAACACAAGGACTCTTTCAGTAACAGTAGATGAGCACTTAGACTGTAATTTGGTGTAAAGGAATCATGAATTGAAAGGCCAGTAAATTATGACATATATAGGGTAACTTTATTTACATACATACATTAGCAAAATTGGGATTGCTCAACATATAAAATTTATGTACTGTTTTACTTCAGTTTTCAAAATTTTTAGGTCATAAAATAATTTTCAACAGCATAACTTTTGATGATTGCATAATTTTATATACTATATATACACCATAATTTACTTACTCACTTCTGTATTTTTGGACATTTATATTATTTTTTCATTTTTTTCTATTATAAATAATAATGAAATGACTATCACTGCACATAAATATCAATGTATATTTCTGATTATTTTCTGGGGATAAATCTGTGGAGGTGGGATTACGGAGTCAAAAGGAAGACTGTTTTGAAAGCTCTTGATATATTGCAGAGTTGTGACCCATAAGTATAAAATATGCACTTCTTCCAGCCTTTCAATCAGGGTATGTTTATTGAGTTGTACAATGCAATGGGAACTCTTTCTAGATGTTGGGGGAAAAAGACAGGCAGAGTAGTATTCTCAGGTTTCTTATATTCCAGTGGGGAAACAACAACTAGTAGCAAAAATAAGATAATGCCAGACAGTAATAAGTTCTATGAAGTAGAAAGTGCATGAAGCATAAAGCAGGTGGTGGGAGATAATGAAGACATTTGTGACATGGTCAGAGAGCTCTTGGAGGAAAGGAAGTGACTTTGAAAGGCCCTAAGGACAGGGAGGAGCTAGCCATGCAAAGAAATAATTGTCCACTCATACCATGACCAAAAAGTACCCATTCAAAAAGATCTGATTTTATAGGTGGTAGTGGGATCCCATTATTATGTTTAATTTTATCCTTTCATTATTTTGCAGCACTTTCTTTTTCAATGCTTATTGATCATTTGCATTGCTGACTTTCTGATTGTCCCATCACATTTGTCCATTTATGCAGAGTGTTAGTGATTTCCTTGCTAATCTTTAGGCATTCCTCATATATTCAATATTGATATATTCAATATTCATATATTCAACCTAAAAACTTCTCAAAGTCAATGTGCATGGTGGATATTTATTTCTAATTTCCATTCGCCCTTTGCTTTCATTTTTAGTATTTCTATGGAACTTTTCTTTCTCTTCAAATTTTTACGTAGGCAAATCTGTTCACCTTTTCCTTTGTGATCTTCCATTTGCAACATGGCTTTCAAAATGACTTTGAAATGATCACTTTTGTAATTTAGAAGCAAAAGTTCTCCTAGAATGATAGAAGTTGAATTTGAACCTAGGTATCTCTGATCCCCAAAGTCTCTTTTCTTTTCATTTTACCATACTATTTTAAAAATGAGCTGGCATGTAAAAATACAGCCTGTGATTTTAGTTTTTTAGCTTGTCCTTTATTGTCAGCCAGCTAGCTAAAGTATTGTTACTATATAGGACAAATGAAATACAAGAAAAAATAAACTCCAGTGTCTTTGGATTGTGAGATCTGGAGCAAGATGCTCTTTGGTCTCAATTAGTACAGTCCAAGAAATCAGGAGGCCCCTAATAGAAGGAGGAATGTGAGGAGTCCTTAGAAGCCAAAAATGGTATCAAATTTCAAGTTCTAGGATCAGGAGATAATAAAGCTATCAAATAGAGTCAGAGATGTATCAAATGGAACGGCTGGAACTGAAAATACAAAAAAAATATGGTTTGGTGCTTGATTTCCTCTGAGCCACAGACTGTTTAAAAAAAAAAAAAGATTTTATTTTTGTTTATTTGAGAGAGAAAGAGAGAGCACAAGCAGGGGAAGGTGCAGAGGGAGAGGAAGAAACAGACTCCCCACTGAGGAGGGAACCCAACTCTGGGCTCAATCCCAGGACCCCAGGGTCATGACCCGAACTGAAGTCAGATGCTTAACTGACTGAGCTACCCATGCGCCCCAGGACAATATGCTTGATTTAAACTTTTGTCCTGCTCTAATAAGAACAGGGAAGATCTGTTGCTATTGACATTTCTTCCCTGTATTTTTTAGTTACTTTTTATTTTATATTCTGCAGTCATACTTGCTACACTCTAGCATCAGTTTATATCCAACTACATTTCAAACTTCGAATCCTTACACTTCCTCCAGAATCTTCCCACAAATCCCTTTCCAGCGCTTGTAATTTATATGTACCCTGCAGGTTTTCACCTCATGAAAGGGTAAAGAAAAAAGAGACACTTTTGTTTCTACGGTGTAAGGAGCTGAGCTCTGGGCAGTTCTACAGCCTGCAAGGCTGTTGATGAGCGCTGGTCAGCCTGCATAAAATGACTCGCAAAAGAATCAAAGCTCTGCCTTGAATGTTGTATGTAAGTCCTCTAGTAATTTTTACCCAGGAAAAGGCACCATTGTACCAATCATTTGCACCAGCAACACTACGGCAACCATCAACATTAACACCCCAGCTATCGCTAAATGCTTTGAGTTATTTCCCATGTGAATAACATCACATGGCAGGATCTACTTTTACTCTAAAGTCTGGAATAATATACCTGGGGCTCACACTTGAGGAGTAAAATACAAATGTCCCTCTTTTCAGATGTTCTTGTTTTCATGGAGCAATAAACAAAGAGGTAGGAATGAATATACATGCAAAAACATAAAAGTAATTGCAAGTCATGAGAAAAATTTATAATTTACAGGCAGGTAGAATGTAAATGGTATGGGTTTTGGAGACTTTCAGCCCTAAATGAAAACACAGCTCTACACTTCATCTGACCTCTCTGTTTCCTCCTCTATAAAAAATGCACAAAATGTTTTTGTGAAGTTGATTTATACTATGCATTTACCCCTTCTAGAAGGATGCCTGGCCTATGACAGTTGCTCATTAAAAAAGTAACAATAATAGCAAAAACAATTTTAGATTTTCTGTTCAGTAAGTGAGCTTCTTAAGTAAAAGTACCTACTTTGATATATATGATAATTAGATTTTTTTCTTTGAAATACTATGAAAACAAAATTCCTATGTTCTGGTATATTTTTCTTGTTCCTACCCATGATTCTTTTGAAACAGATCAATATTCTCTAGGAAGAATCTGTATTTTCACAATTGCACATTTTACTTGATAATCTTTCCTGAAATAAGTAGTAATGGTTTTAGCTATGTTGTAGATGTTCAGGACAATCAATGCTTTTTAGATGTGTCTATATTTTTCCAAACTCAAAATAAAGGTTTAGAAAAATCATTCAACTACAGCATACGACTCTGTTTTACTAATTATATCAAATCAAAAGTCAGTTTCAGCCTCTTTTTCTGAGATGGTAAATAAAATCTCCAACTGGGTGACATATTTCCTATCAAGACGAAGAGGGAGCCAATTAGTGGAAGCAAGTTCATCCGGTGAGGCCTGAAGAGACCCATGCCCCAGTTTGGATTCTGTCTACCTGCATCAAAATGAAAAAACATTAAACTTTAAAAGATCTCACTCTCCTCATTTGTCAAATGCAGGTAATGACACTGATCTTCCCAATGCACAGGGTTATTATGAGGCCACCTGGTACAAGGGTGGAAATGTGCTGTAACAAACAGATGCAAATGAAGTACAGAATCAGACTTTTGTAGCAGAACTTGCTGCCAGCCAAGGCTTTTGCTGTGAGTTGCCTTAGGCTATACAATTCAAGGTGAAGGCCCAGAATTCAAACTATCAAGTAGCCGGAATATCTGGGAACTAAAGAAAGGAGAATGGGCTGGTACGAAGTCAGGTTTCCCTAGAGAGCATGTGTGTGTGTGCAAGAGAGAGACAGAGGGACAAAGAGAGATATTTTGAAGAATTGGCTGACAAGATTATGAAGACTGGAGAGTCTGAAATCCACAGGGCAAGCTGGCAGGCTGGAAATTCATAGAAGCATTCATGTTACAGTCTTTGAGTCTGATGTTTGCAGGGAAGGCCAGCAGACTGAAAACTCCGGTCGGATTTGTATGTTAGTCTATAGGCAGAGTTACTTTGAGAAATCTCAGCCTTTGCTCTGAAGGCCTCCGACTGCTTGGCAAAGACCCACTCACATCATGGGGAATATCTGCTCTACTTAAAGTCAACTGATTGTCAATGTTAATTACATCCATGAATACCTTTATAGAGACATCTAGACTAGTGTTTGACCAAGCAACTGGATACCATAGCCTAGCCAAGTGGACACATAAAGCTGACTGTCACAGATCTTTACCTTATGGTGCATGTGATAACATACAAAACATTTAGCAAGGGGGTTGACACAATTTCTTTCGTCAATACTTGGTTTAAGTAACTGGTGGAACTGAGGAGTTTAAAGGAAATGCATTTCAACTATATATAATTGAGCCTTAAGCCATTTCTAGTTGGCTAGATAATGTATATGTTATTATTACTTTATATTAAAGAAGTTGATGTGATTTGGGTCAATGAAACTGGAGAAAACAATGTTATATATAGACAGAAGCACAGCATTTGTGTGTCGAATCCAAGTTTGAATCTAAGTTATACTCTACTTTGGATAAGCTGCTCTCATCCTCAATTTCCTTGTCTGAAAAATGGATCTAATAATGTTGCTTCGTAGGGTTTTGGAAATATATTAAGCACCTAGAACATGAAGTTTTTCAGAAAATATAGCCTAATATATAAAGATTAGTACTACTTTCCTCTCTATTCCCTGTTTTCAGCTTGCTGAGTACATTTTCCCATCTGAGGATAACATTATAAAATTCCATAACTTTCTGTCGATTTATGATTACTAAAATCAGTCCAGGATGGTGTATAAATCCAACCTCACACCGAACCGAAAGATCTTGTATCCTTCATCATTGGCTGCAGGCTTGTTCTTTCACTTCCTCTTGTCAACCCTCTCCTGGACCTTGAGCGGAGGGCTGTGATGATCCAGCAATGGTCACAGGCAGCTGTGAGGTGCTGACATGATGCAGAATTGTTCCTGGCCTTTCCCTGATGCATGAGGCATCTGCAGACATGATGGCAGGTGTATGGAGCATATGGTTATCCTGGAGAGGTACCCAGATGTCCTGGGTCCATCTCCCACTGAAGATTACTTGTTTTTGAGGTATATTTTACAGAAAACATTATATTAGTTTCAGGTGTATAGCATATTAATTTTGTATTTATATGTATTGCAAAATGATCACCACAATAAGTCTACTTAACATCTTTTACTATATGTAGTTATAGAAATTTTTCTTTGATGGGAAATTTCTTTTTAATTTCTTTTTATTTTTACTTACTTATTTTTTTTTAAGATTTTATTTATTTATTTGACAGAGAGAGAAATCACAAATAGGCAGAGAGAGAGGAGGAAGCAGGCTCCCTGCTGAGCAGAGAGCCCGATGCAGGGCTCAATCCCAGGACCCTGAGATCATGACCTGAGCCGAAGGCAGAGGCTTTAACCCACTGAGCCACCCAGGCGCCCCTTACTTATTTTTTTAAAGTAGGTTCCACACCCAGCATGGAGCCCAGCTTGGGGCTTGAACTCATGATCCTGAGATCAAGACTTGAAGTGAGATCAGGAGTCAGGGATGCTTAACTAACTGAGCCACACAGGGACCTCTCTGTGATGAGAACTATTATGGTTTACTCTCTTAGCAACTTTCAAATATGCAATATGGTATTATTATAGTCGTCAAGCTATGCATTACATCCCATGACTTATTTTATATTGGAAGTTTGTACCACTTGACTCCCTTCACCCATTTTGACTACCCCCCACACCCTGACTCTAACAACCACCAATCTGTTCCCTGTATCTATGGGTTCTATTTGTTTGGTTTTATTTTCATTTTTTTAGGTTCCACATATAAGTGAGATCATATGGAATTTGCATTTCTATCTCTGACTTATTTCACTTAGCATAATGCCCTCACGGTCCATCCATATTGTCATAAATAGAAAGATTCCATTCTTTTTTATGACTGAATAATATTCCCGTGTGTGTGTGTGTGTGTGTGTGTGTGTGTGTGTGTGTACCAGATTTTTATTATTCACTCATTTATGAATGAACATTTAGGCTGTTTCTATATTTTGGTTATTATAAATAATGCTACAATGAGCATAGGGATGCATATATCTTTTGAAGCTGGTTCATTTTCTTCAGATACATACCCAAAAGTTGAATTGCTGGATTATAGGGTTGTTCTAGTTTTAATTCTTGGAGGAACCTCCATACTGTTTTCCACAGTGGCTGTACCAATTTACATTCCCACCAACAATGCATGGGGATTTTCTTTTATCCACATCCTTACCAACACTTTTAGGTTTCGTTTTGATAATGACCATTCTAACATGTATGAGGTGATCTCATTATGAATTTCCCTGGTGATTACTGATGTTGAGCACCTTTTCATGTGTCTGTTGATCATCTGTATATCTTCTTTGGAAAAATGTGTACTCGGATCCTCTGCCAATTTTTAGGCAAATTTTTTTTCTTTTGCTATTGAGTTGTATGAATTCTTCCTATATTTTGCATATTAACCCTTTATCACATATATAATTTGCAAATTATTACTCCCATTCGGTTGGCTTTTCATGTTGCTGATGATGTCCTTTGTTATGCAGGAGATTTTTAGTGTGTTGTAGTCCTATATGAAGACTGCTTTTATAAGGGCATATGTGTCTCTTCATTGGCTGCCCTCCTTAATAGTCCACTTTCACCATTTTCTCTTCAGAAGGAGTTATTAGGACTAATGAGATCCTCTTCCTTCTATGCCTTCTGAGGGTCTTGGGGATCTGGGATGGGAGCAGCATATTTTTTCCTATTGGTGGGGGCTACCCCTGTAAACCTTGCATGTTCAGATATCAACCTGTCTGGCAAAAAGCAGATCGTCTTTTTTTGTTTGCATTTCTGAGGGTACATGCTTCATGCTCCCCAAGAACAGCCCTGCAGATTTGTAATGCCATGAACATCATCTGGTGAGTAAAATGCCGATCTCTCTTTCTTGAAGACACACTCAATCTCAGAAGATGATTTGCTGAGAGCTCCACTGCTCACCATCTCTTGATTTTTTGGGGTGTGGTGGTGAGGGGGATCATGGGGTAAGGAGAGAGTAATGTCTCTGGTACCATGAGTGTTTTACACCCTAAGACTGAAAATGTTAACAAAAAAAAAAGGCTATCTTACGGGGCGCCTGGGTGGCTCAGTGGTTAAAGCCTATGCCTTCGGCTCAGGTCATGATCCCAGGGTCCTGGGATCGAGCCCCGCATCGGGTTCTCTACTCAGCAGGGAGCTGCTTCCCCTTCTCTCTCTGCCTGCCTCTCTGCCTACTTGTGATCTCTGTCAAATAAATAAATAAAATCTTTAAAAAAAAAAAAAAAAGGCTGTTTCTCCTCTGCCCCTCCTCAGTCATCCATTATACATCCTGGATTGACGAGTGGTGATCATTCCAGAAATATTTCCATACAATCTTGGTATCTGGCCCCATTCATTGATGTCTCTTTTCTGAATGCAGAACTACAGAGCAACTAGAAAAAATTCACTCTACATCTTATTACAGCAGCTATTATTATCAGCAGCAGGAATAGTAGCTCCTTTGTTCATACCAAACTGGTAGCTCTCTGTTTTTCTCCTTTATGACCATTGGATAATATATAGTTTTTGGATGGTGTCATATTGAGGCATAAATACTGTAAATTTGTCCTACATAGATTTCCAATAGTGACTCCTCTATAATCATTTTATGGTTTTAAAAATACCTTCTTCAAGATCTTGTTTCCTGTTTCAGAGAGGATTGTCAGTCTTCCTCAGGCTGAGAAAAATAACATTCGAAAAACAGAATTACAACACGTTCCCCAGGGCTGGCTTTCCATAGGGTGATTGTGGGGCAGGCCAACTAAGGCACTTCACCAGGGTTGTGTCATTTTTCTGCAAATCCTGCCACATCTTCCTTTAGACTCCATCTTCTGGTGTGTGCTGTTCAATTCCCAGTTCAACTAATTATCTTACATTAAAACCAAGAACCAACAAAATCCTATGTAAGCTAGAAGAACTCTATTCTTATGAGTTGAAATATCATGCTGTACTGCCCTGGGGGTGCTTTTTTAATCATGGCCCATGCTATTCGGGCTTAGTTAAATGCAACTGTGGGTATCTCTTAATTAGTACCTTGAAAGAGCTGGCAGTGAAATCTTTTGAATAGGACCGTGGTAAGTTAGCAAAGTTTTATCTACCTGAGGCCAAACAGAACATTAGGATGCCCTTGACAGGGTCATAATCACCCCTCCCTTTAACCCAGCATTCCATTAAACTGGAACCAGAAAAAAAATTAGACTTTCACCTAATCTAAATTGAATACCTCTTCACTGATGTTTATCACTCATATAAAAGATGTCTTCTCTTCAACTTTCTCATGGATTGCCCCAGAACAAAACTGGACTTGTCTAGTAGCATCAGGGAGAAATGTAGAGCTTAGTGAAGATTCTGTAAGTAAGACATAGGTGGTGAGTTCCCATGGTCCAACACTGAGTTTTGAGTAGCAAAATCCTTCTCTATACCGCATTTGTTTAGAATCTGTTTTCCCCTTTTCCTTTCTTGTGCTCTGATTTCCTGGCTCTTGACTACTTATCTGACATCTCTTTCTCTTCACTCCTTCCCACAGGCTTCTCAGTTTCTCTGCTGGAGCCATTCAATCTGCTCCAGCTTCTTTATTTTGTGTTCTGGATCTGTTTCTTAAAACTGTTTTCAAGGGCTTCAAATGCTTTGGTTTTTGAGGATTTTGTTTGCGCTCACAAAAGGAAAGACAGTCTGGTTCCTTGGATTCTCTTTTTTTTTTGAAGGCAATAGGTTATAACAAGTGACACATAATGTTTTCCTGTTCCACGCTAATATTAAAAATAAGGGATTTATTATGTTTATTCAATGTGAGATAAAACAATTTATAAGTTACCTTTTATTTAAATTATGTGCTGAAACCAATGTTAAATAGCACCCTATATCTTATTAATTCTATCGATATTTTAGCATCCTTTGGAGACTAATACCTACCGCAAATGCCTCGATGGCCAAAACACTAATATGTGTCTGAGTGACCCCAACTCTGAGTTCTACCAAGCGTATCCATCCACATATACAATACCAAGAGCAAATAAAACAGATTTAAGCACTACAGAATTAATTTTTAAATTTTAATTAAATATATATATATATAACATAACATTGATAATTTTAAATAATTCTTGGTATAATTCAGTGATATTAGATGCATGCATAATGTGTGAAACCATCAACACCATTCATCTCTACAGATCTTTTCACCTTGCATAATGGAAGCTCTATACACATTAAACAATCACTTCTCTTTTCCCCCATTCCTGCCCTGACAACCACCATCCTACTTTCTGTCTCTATGAACTTAAATACCTCATATATGTGGTATCATATAATATTTGTTCTTTTATGAGTGGTTCATTTCTTGTAGCATAATGTACTCAAGTTTCATCCATGTTATAGCGTGTGATAGAATTTCTTTCCTTTTAAAAGCTAAATACTATTCCATTATATGTACACACCATATTTTGCTTACCCATGCATTCAACCATGGTCACTTGGGTTGCTTCAATGTTTTAGCTCCTGTGAATAATGCTGCTATTAACATGGTTGCACAAATCACTTTTCGAGTCCTTGCTGTCCTTACTTTTGGGTATATGCCCAGAAGTGGAATTGCAGAGTGATATGGTAATTCTATTTTAATTTTTTGAGGAATTACCATACCATTTTTTTGTTTGTAAGATTTTATTTATTTATTTGAGAGAGAGAGGAGAGAGAGAGACTAGCAGGGGGAGGGGCAAAGGTAGAGGGAGAAGCAGGCTCCCTACTGAGCAGGGAGCTTGATGCAGGACTGGTTTCCAGGACCTTGGGATCACGACTTGAGCTGAAGCCTGATACTTAACTGACTGAGCCACCCAGGTGCCTACCATACTATTTTCTACAATGGATGTACCATCATACATTCCTACTAAGAATGAACAAAGGTTCTAATTTCTCCAAATTCTCACCAATGTTTGTTTTTCTTTTTCTTCTTTCTTTCTTTCTTTTAAATAGTAATTCTGTTAATGAAGGTAGTTCTTGGAGCTTTGATTTGCATTTCACTAATGATTAGTGACATTGAGCATCTTTTTATGTGCTTGTTGGACATTTGTGTTTCTTCTTTGGAGAAATATCTCTTCAATCCTTTGCTCATTTTTATTTCATATTATATGTTTTCTGTTGTCGCCTGGTTTTAAGAATTCTCTATATACTCTGAATATATATTAGATATATAATTTTAAAATATTTCCTCCCATTGCATGGGTTATATTTTTATTCTATTGTTAATGTTTGCGATGCAAAATTTTTAAAAGTTTTTCATGAAGTCCAATTTGCCTATTTTTTTCTTATTTTTATTTTGTTACCTGGGCTTTTGATGTCATATGCAAAAACTCATTGCCAAATCCAAACATCACGACGTTTTTGTCCTTTATTTTCCGCCCTCCAGTGTTTTATGGTTTTAGGTCTTAAATGTAGGTCTCTTATCTATTTTCAATTAAACTCTTTGAATACTGTTAGGTAAGACACCAACTTCATTATTTCTGGGTTCTCTATTCTATTTCTTTGGTTTATATGTCTGTCTTTTGTCAATATTACATTGTTTTAATTACTGTAGCTATTTAATAGGGATTATTTTTGTAATTTCCTTTTCATATAGTTCAATTTTTGTCTATGGAAATGCCATTGATATTTGTGTTGACTGGCAACCTGCTACTTTGCTGAGTTTGAGGACGATTGTTATTAGCTCTTCTTTAAATATTTAGTTAAATTCACCAGCGAAGTCATTGAATCCAGAGCTTTTCTTTGTCGGGATAATTTTGATTACTGATTCAGTCTTCTTATTAGTTATAGGACTACTCAGATTTTCTATTTCTTCATGATTAAGTCTTGGTAAGTTTTATGTTTCTATGAATTCATCCATTTTTATATGTTTTCCAGTTTGTGTATAATTATCAATAGTACTGTTTATAATCTTGTTTATTTCTGTAGAATTAGTAGTAAAAAATGAGAGTAAAACTCTCATTTCTGATTTTAGTAATTTAGGTCTTCTTTTATTCCTAATCAATTTATCTTAGGGTTTATCAATTTTGTTGATCTTTTTGAAGAAACAAATTTTGGATTCATATGTTTCCTCTGTTGTTTTTCTATTCTCTATTTTATTTATGTCTGCTTTATTTTTTATTACTTCCTTTCTTCTGCTAGCTTTGGGTTTAGTTTGTCTTTCTTTTTTCTAGTTACTAAGTTGTAAAGTTAGGTTATAATTTTAGATTTTTTTTTGTTTTCTAATGTAAGTCTTAATAGCTATTAGTATGCATCTTAACACCATTTTGCAAAGTCTCATAAATTTTCATATGCTATACAGCATTTTTCATTTCCATTTGTTCCTAAGTATGTTCTAATTTCCCTTATGATTTTTCTGAATCACTAGTTTTTTAAGACTGTGCTTTTAAATATCCTTAAATGTGTGATTTTTTTAGTTTTCCTCTGTTGTTGATGTCTAACTTTATACCATTATGATCAGAGGAGATAATTTGTATGATATCTATCTATTAAAGTATGAGACTTACTTTGCAGTCTCACATATGGCCTATCCTGGAAAATGTCTTATTTTTAATTCAGAAAAATGTGCCTGTACTTATTGGGTATTCTGTATGTGTCTGTTCATCTAGTTAGTTTATCATGTTGCTTAGTCCTCCGTTTACTTAGTTACCTTCTATCTGGTTGTTCTATCCATTACTGAGCATGGGGTATGGAAGTCTCTAACTATTACTGTAGAGTTATCTATTTTCTCTTTCAATTCTGTCAGTTTTTGCTTTATATATTTTGATGGTATGTCATTACTGCATAAGTATTTATAATTGTTATATCTTCTTGCTGTATTGAACCTTGGCTAATATATAATTCCTTCTAAGGACAGCTGTGTGGCTCAGTTGCTTAAGCATCGGCCTTCAGCTCAGGCCATGATCTCAAGGTTCTGGGATCTGCATTGGATTCCTTGCTCAGTGGGAAGCCTGCCTTTCCCTCTAACTGCTGTTCCTCCTGCTCTCTATCTCTGACAAATAAATAAATAAATAAACTCATGTATTCATATATATAAATTATATATATAAATTCATTCTTTATCTTTTGTGAACTTTTAAAATTTAAAGTCTATTTGTCTAATATTAGATAGCCATTCCTGCTTTCTATTGGTTATTATTTACATAGAATATGCTTTTCTATCCTTTAAATTTCAAACTTCTAGTGTCTTAGAGATAGTATATCTTGGATCATGTGTTTTTACCCATTCTACCAATCTTGTTTTTTAACTGAAGATTTTAGTCCATTTATATTTACTGTAATTACTGAGAAGGAGTTATTTACTTCTGATATTTTTCTATTTGCTTTCTATATGCCTTATAGCTATCTGTCTCTCATTTCCCATCTTCTTTGTACTTAGTTGATTATTTTGTAGTGAACTATTTGAATTCCTTTCTCCTTTCCTTTTGTGTATATTCTATGACTATTTTCTTTTTGGTTATCCTTGGACTTATATTTAATATTCTAAAGTTATAACACTCTAATTTGAATTTGTCCCAGATTAAATTCAATAACATACAAAAATTCTACCATTTATAGTTTCACTTTCATTCATTTTGGTTGTTGATATTACAAAATTATATTTTTATACATTCTAGGCCTCCAAATTTAAGCTAATAACACTTTTAAATGCATTAGTATCTTAAATTATGCAGAAAACAAGACTTAGAGTTAAAACAAAAGTTATAATAATACTAACTTTCAGATTAATGATTGTTTTTTAAAAAATATAATTAGTTTTTTAAATCATGCAGAAAACAAAAATGTACTTATAAACTGTTACAATAAAGTTAGCTTTTATAACCATTATCACTAAAAAGTAATAATTATTGCATTATTACTTTCAAGGTAATGTTTAGTGGTGTTTTATTTCACCTTTCAGGACTCGCTTGAGCATTTTGTGAAGGGAAAGTCTAGTGGTAACTAACTCACTGAGCTTTTGTTTATCTGCAGTTTATCCTAATTTTTCCTACACTTCGAGGGATGGTTATGCCAGATAGAGGATTTGTTGCTGACAGCTGCTGCTCCTTCTCCTTCTTTATCTCCCGCCGCCTCCAAGCCCTTCCCCTACACCTTTTCTTCTTCCTGTCTTTTGTCCACTCTTGGTCCACTGCCTTGTGGTCTCCAATGTTTGTGATGATATATCTGCTTATTTATTATTTTTTAAGAATCTCTTGTGTGTGATGATTCACTTTTCTCTTGTTGCTTTCCAGACCCTATCTTTGTCTTTGTCCTTATAAAGTTTAATTATAATGTGTCTTTGTATGCATCTCTATCCTATTTAGAATTTGTTGGCCTTCTTGGATTTTTATACTCATGTCTTTCATCACATTTGGGACGTTTTCAGCCATTTTTTTATTTCTTAAAATATTCTTTCTTCTCCTTTCTCTCTATCTTTCTTTTCTGGGCCTTCCACTGTGTATATGTTAGTCCATTTGATTGTGTTCCATAGGTTCCTTAGGTCCTTAGGTTGTGCTCATTTTTCTCAATCTTTTTTTTCTTTCTTTCTGTTCCTACTTGAAAATTTTCATTGCTGTATCTTCAAGCTTGCTAACTATTTCTCTTGCCTTTTCCAATCTGCCTTGGAATTTCTCTAGTAAAATTTTCATTTTAGTTATTTAACTTTTAAATTCCAAAATTTCTTGTTGGCTTCTTTTTAAGTTTTCCATGTCTCTTTTGACATTTCCATTTTGTTTTACATTATTTTCTCAGCTTTATCAACATTTTCTTTTAGTTCTTTTAGCATCTTTAAGAACTTATTTTTGTCTTTGTTTAGTATATCTCCCTTAAGGTCTTTTTTGGGGAAAGTGTACTTTTCTTCTTTGAATGGATTGTACTTTCCTGTTCTTTCATATGCCTTGTATTTGTTGTTGTTGAAAATTGGAATTTCATTTAATAATATGGTAACTCTGGAAATCAGATTTTCTCCTTCCCCAGGTGCTATTGTTTCTGATTATTATTATTATTATTATTATTTTATTGTTGTAGGCTGTTTCTGTGCCAAGAATAAGGCTGAGGTATAAACTTAAGGTCTTCTCATATCTTTACTGGGTCTTTGCCTGGGCATGCATAGCCACTTTCTATTTCCCTCATATATGCAGTTGTTTTTGTATGCTGTAGTCTTTAATGTCTTTTTCTACAAAAAGGGGAAAAAGGGAAAAATAAAAACAGGTAATAAAGGGTGCCAATCCATTAAATCTATGTCTGCACCTCTATGATTAGAGGCAGCAATCAGCAATGACAACACAGATGCCCAGTATTTGGAGGATAAGTTCCTCTTCACCCACCCTTGCTCCTGCTTCAGGAAAACATGCACGGCTGTCTGACATATGGTTGGAGTGGGGAATGAGTAGGTGCTAATGTGCTAAGAGCTAAAAGTGTCAGCAATTAAACAGAATTTACTGTCTCAGCCTTCCCTTGGCAATTGTAAGCCTCCAAAAGACCAGAGCTCCAAAATGGTTATATCAGAACGATTCTACCATTGCAATTGTTAACCTGGGTCAGGAGATAGATTCCTAGTGTTTCCTGCACTGTTATCTTTCTAGATTCTGGACACTACAGAATTTTTAAAGCAATTTGCAAGAATGAGCTTTTCTTTGAGCCTTGCTATTTTCCACATTTATTTGGTTCTTAGCTTTATTTTTATCACTTAAGTCCTAAAGTTCTACTCAGTTTTTCTGAAATAATTTAGACTTCTTGTTTAGGTTCCAAACAATCCCCTAAGACATTCAGTGTAGAATAATAGTGAAGTCCAATAGTAGTGAAGTCCACAAGACCAGAAATCCTGGATTGGAATCATAGGCCAGCCACTTGCTAACTTGCTAATGAATCTTGACAGATTCATTTGACATCTCAGAAGATCCTTACGAGTGAAATTGGTTTAAGTTAGAGAAATTCATTGTGAGGATTAAAATAGAAAATCAGTTAAACTGTTTTAGCACAGTGTAAGAAATATGGCAAACATTAATGCCTGTTACTCATTTTTTAAAAAAATTATTTATTTATTTCAGAGAGAGGTGGGGGGAGGGGCAAAGATTGAAAGAGAGAATTTCCAGTAGACTCCACACTGAGTGCAGAACATGACACAGGGCTCAATCCCACGACCTCATATCATGACCCTAGTGGAAATCAAGAGTCAGATGCCCAACCTACTGAGTCACCTTGGTGCCCCTGCCTGTTATTCTTAATTTTGATTTTATCAGTTTTATTATTTTAATTGCAACATCTGACTATTTTCATTTTTAGCAAGTACCTAACCTTTTTATACACCATTCTTCAGGTCCTTACCTGGCATCAGCCTTGATGGAATGGCATGAGAGGGTTCACTCACGTCCCTGGTGATGTGCAAATCCAACATTTACCTCCTAACATATGATCAAATGAGCACTATCAGAATCCCCTGCTCAGAAAGCTTGTGTCAAGTGCCATTTTACATTAAATTTTAAAGACTTTATCATCTTTAAGGCATTCTTGCTGCATGCTGTATATATGTTTTAGGTACACTTTCTCATTTAACATACACAAACAATTCAAATAAGATTTTAAAAATTTTATGGGTAAATTTCAGTAGCATTAATTAGCATATCTATAGGTTGTAGAATTAACATTTAGACCTATTGTTGGTAGCTCCATAGACATAGTGCTTTATATTGTGTCATGAAGTATAATGAAAGAGGCCTGGGGCCCAGGAAGGTGAGGCAGAGGCTGCAATATTCTTCTTTGTAAAGCCCTGGGAAGGAGCCATGGACAACTAAATAACTTGGCTGAAACCCAGCCCTTCATGTAGAAAATGTAGAATTTCTTAAGGAGATGGGCATTTTGTAAAATTTCAAATAGTAACAATATATGCAAGTAATACAGAGCAATTCTTAAGGGTATAAACCTAATGGATATTAGTCCATCATGTATTAGCTGGTTTAATCTTAAAACATCATTTAGACTCTCAAAACCTCAGGGCTATACCTATAAAATTGGGTTAGTGGTACCTATCTCATAAGAATATTTTGAGAATTAAGTGAGTTAATGCATGTAAATCATTTAGTAGAGAAACTGACACACAGTAAACACCAAAGCTATTATTATTTGGTTCCTATTAATTTAACAGACAAATACTAAGTATATAATAATGTGTCTGATATTTGACTATCACTATCATTTTGTGCTTAACACCTTAAGAGCAAATATTTTATATATTTATTTTATTAAATATTATTGCTTTCTCCTAAGGGTCCTTTAGAAATCATTTTATTTCTCTTTCTGGCTGGAAAGTATTTGCTTATTGCATGACATGAATTTGCTAATTTGAGCCCTATTCCAGAAAATGAGGATCTTTGAGTAATAGGGTATTTGAAATTCTTCTTGTTCTACCTATGTGTATACACATGCAATTTCCAAGTAAATAGTCTTTGTTGTTCTCAGTTGAGTGCATGAATTTGCTAGGGTTGTTGTAACAAAGTGCTATAAACTGAGCGGCTTAAACAATGGGATGTATTGCCTCATAGTTATGGAGTCTAGAAGTTGGAGATCAAGGTACTGACATGGTCATATTCCCTTTTATAGGCCTAAGGAAGGATGTGTTCCAGACTTCTCTCCAAGTTCTCTGGTGGTTTACTGGCAGTCGTCGGTGTTTCTCAGCTTATTGACGTATCTTCCTGATCTCTATCTTCATGATGACATAGCATTCTCCCATGTGCATGGCTATGTCTAAATTTCTCCTCTTTATACAGACACCAGTCATATCGAATTAGAGACCCATCTTACCCTGGTATGACCTCATCCTAACTAATTACATCTATAATAACCCTGTTTCCAAATGAGTTCAAATTCTGTGGTACTTGGGGTTTAGGATTTCAATATATGAATTTGAGGGGATAAAATTCAACCCATACAGGTTATTTTCCTTTATTTCTTATATAGACACCTGTACATGAACTCACACACACACACACACACACACACACACATTCATATTCTTACCATTGCATTACAGACTGTTAGACTAAGTTCCCTAAATGTGATGTTCTACCTTATTCAAGAATGACTACAGCTGAAGATTGCCAGTACCTAGTGGTGTATCTAGCAGATAGTTCCAGGACAGTGAATGTTTTTGTGAGTACATAAAAATCTTGAGAGGATGGGAGGTATGAAGAATAGATATGAATAGGTCCAAGTACTATAGAGAGGTAGATAGAGAATAGATAATAGCACCTGTGTAGTTTGCACAACTGTACCTTAAGATGGCAGTTTTTCTCACTTGTTCATGATGGTAGGTTGGACCCTACTAGGCACATGCACATAAAACATAAGAAAGATGTCAGGAAGATCCCTATGCCCCAGATCCCTTTCCTGTTCTGTGCTAAGTCCATGTTAGTATGGAAGGATCTGAAGCAGCCTTCTGACAGTTATCCAGTTAGGTTCAGTTCATTTTAGAACAAAGATAATCGGGTCAGCTATGTGATGGTGCAGCCAGAGAAACCTGGCTGTCAGAACCACTCCTTCAACTATATGTGTGTCATTTTAACTCACTGACAACACAACTGCAATTGTGGGCTTGGTTTAGGCTTTCACTCTTGTTCTATATTTGGGAATTATGTTATATCAGGAATTCTTAACTCTCTCTTTATAAAGTCAAAGTTTTATTTACAAATGATTTGCAAGGCATTCCATTTTTAAGTATGTCATATTTGCAATGCTGTAGCACAACCTGTTTGGGCCAGTTATATTTAACATTTAGTGTCTTAGTTTTCTTAGCTTTAAAATGTCAGGAGGTGACTGTACAAACTTGGCATTATTCTGGTTCAACATTTTCACGTGCTTAGGGCAATCACTATAGCAAATGTACCTTGCAATTTAAGCCAAGTACTTAAACATCTCATCAACAAACTTTATACTTACATTACTATTTTAAATTAGCAAATATTCGTAGTGCTTTCTGGTTTAATCAACCTTCATATAGGACTATAAAGAGTTATGATAGGAAGAGAAATACAATAACACCTGAATATCCTCATTGTATTCTGGTCATTTGGTATGTCTTTTCATATACACTATCTTATTTATCCATTAAAACAACAGGAAAAATATGTGCTGTTTGACCTCAGTTCACAGAGCAAGAAACTTGAGCGTCAGGACAAATTAATGACCCATGGCAGAGATAGGATTAAAATCCCCAAGTAACCAAACTTTCAAAGAAGAAACAACACCTATTCTCCTGAAGCTGTTTCAAAAAATTGAAGCAGAAGGAAAACATCCAGACTCTTTTTATGAAGCCAGCATTACCCTGATCCCCAAACCAGGCAAAGACCCTACCAAAAAGGAGAATTTCAGACCAATATCCCTGATGAATATGGATGCTAAGATTCTCAACAAGAACCTAGCAAACAGGATCCAACAGCACATTAAAAAGATTATCCACCATGACCAGGTGGGATTCATCCCTGGGTTACAAGGATGGTTCAACATTCGCAAAACAATCAATGTGATAGAACAAATCAATAAGAGAAGAGAGAAGAACAACATGTTCCTCTCAACTGACACAGAAAAAGCATTTGACAAAATCCAGGATCCGTTGCTGATTAAAACGCTTCAAAGTATAGGGATAGAGGGAACATTCCTGAACTTCATAAAATCTATCTATGAGAGACCCACAGAAAATATCATCCTCAATGGGAAAAAGCTCACAGCCTTCCCGTTGAGATCAGGAACACGACAAGGATGCCCACTCTCACCACGCTTGTTCAACATAGTAGTAGAAGTCCTAGCAACAGCAATCAGACAACAAAGAGAAATAAAAGGTATCCAAATTGGCAAGGAAGAAGTCAAACTCACTCTCTTCACAGATGACATGATTCTTTATATGAAAAACCCAAAAGACTCCACCCCCAAACTACTAGAACTCACACAGCAGTTCAGTAATGTGGCAGGATGCAAAGTCAATGTACAGAAATCAGTGGCTTTCTTATACACTAACAATGAAAATACAGAAAGGGAATTAGAGAATTGATCCCATTTACTATAGCACCAAGAACCATAAGATACCTAGGAATAAACCTAAACAAAGAATTAAAGGATCTTTACTTGAGGAACTACAGAACACTCATGAAAGAAATTGAAGAAGACACAAAAAGATGGAAGACCATTCCATGCTCTTGGATCGGAAGAATAAACATTGTTAAAATGTTTATACTGCTTAGAGCAATCTATACTTTTAATGCCATTCCGATAAAAATTCCACCAGTATTTTTCAAAGAGCTGGAGCACATAATCCTAAAATTTGTATGGAATCAGAAGAGACCCGAATTGCTAAGGAGATGTTGAAAAACAAAAATAAAACTGGGAGCATCATGTTACTTGATTTCAACCTTTACTACAAAGCTGTGATCACCAAGATAGCATGGTACTGGCATAAAAACAGACACATAGACCAGTAGAACAGAGTAGAGAGCCCAGATATGGACCCTCAACTCTATGATCAAATAATCTTTGACAAAACAGGAAAAAATATACAGTGAAAAAAAGAGTCTCTTCAATAAATGGTGCTGGGAAAACTGGACAGCTATATGTAGAAGAATGAAACTCGACCATTCTCTTACACCATACACAAAGATTAACTTGAAATGGATAAAAGACCTCAACGTGAGACAGGAATCCATCAGAATCCTAGAGGAGAACATAGGCAGTAACCTCTTCAACATCAGCCACAGCAACTTCTTTCAATATATGTCTCCAAAGGCAAATAAAACAAAAGCAAAGATGAACTTTTTGGACTTCATCAAGATCTAAAGCTTCTGCACAGCAAAGGAAACAGTCAACAAAACAAAGAAGCAACCCACGGAATGAGAGAAGATATTTGCAAATGACAGTACAGACAAAAGGTTGATATCCAGGATCTATAAAGAACTCCTGAAACTCAACCACACAAAACAGATAATCATATCAAAAAATGGGCAGAAGAGAGGGAGGAGTCAAGATGGCAGAGAAGTAGCAGGCTGAGACTACTTCGGATAGCGGGAGATCAGCTAAAGAGCTTATCTAAAGATTGCAAACACCTACAAATCCAACGGGAGATTTGAAGAGAAGAAGAACAGCAATTCCAGAAACAGAAAATCAACCACTTTCTGCAAGGTATGACTGGCAGAAAAGTGAATCCAAAGCGACGGGAAGATAGACCGCGGGGGGAGGGGCCGGCTCCCGGCGAGCGGCGGAGCAACGGAGCAAAATCAGGACTTTTAAAAGTCTGTTCCACTGAGGGACATCGCTCCAGAGGCTTAACTGGGGTGAAGCCCAGGCGGGGTCAGCGCGGCCTCAGGTCCCACAGGGTCGCAGAAGGATCGGGGGTGTCTGAGTGTCGCAGAGCATACCGGTATTAGAACGGGGAAGCCGGCTACAGAGACAGAGCCGAGGAGTGACTCTCAGCTCGGGGTTGCCTTGAACCGGTCACAGGCTTGGTCAGCTCGGAGCGCAGCCAGAGGCCAGGGTGACGGGAGTCATTGGGCGCTGTTCTCTGAGGGCGCACTGAGGAGTGGGGCCCCGGGCTCTCGGCTCCTCCGGGCCAGAGACCGGGAGGCCGCCATCTTCATTCCCATCCTCCGGAACTCTACGGAAAGCGCTCAGGGAACAAAAGCTCCCGAAAGCAAACCCGAGCGGATTACTCAGCCTGGCCCCGGGTAAGGGCGGTGCAACTCCGCCTGGGGCAAAGACGCTTGAGAATCACTACAACAGGCCCCTCCCCCAGAAGATCAATGGGAAACCCAGCCAGGACCAAGTTCACCTACCAAGGAGAGCGGCAGAATTCCAGAGGAGAAGAAAGCAAAGCACGGAACTCATGGCTTTCTCCCCATGATTTTTTAGCCTTGCAGTTAATTTAATTTATTTTTCTTTTTCAATTTTTTTTTCTTTTTCTATTCTTCTGCTAATTTTTTTTAACTTTTACCGTTTTCATTTTTTAACGTTTTTTAAATAGTTTATCTAATATATATATATTTTTCCCTCTTTTTATATTTTTTCTTTATCGGCTTTCTTTTTTTTAATAGTTTCTTTTTTTTTTTCTTTCTTTCTGAACCCCTTTTTATCCCCTTTCTCCCCCCTCACAATTCGGGATCTCTTCTGATTTGGCTAAAGCATATTTTCCTGGGGTTGTTGCCACCCTTTTAGTATTTTACTTGCTCCTTCATAAACTCTTATCTGGACAAAATGACAAGGCGGAAAAATTCACACAAAAAAAAGAACAAGAGGCAGTACCAAAGGCTAGGGACCTAATCAATACAGACATTGGTAATATGTCAGATATAGAGTTCAGAATGATGATTCTCAAGGTTCTAGACGGGCTTGAAAAAGGCATGGAAGATATTAAAGCAACCCTCTCGGGAGATATAAAAGCCCTTTCTGGAGAAATAAAAGAACTAAAATCTAACCAAGTTGAAATCAAAAATGGTATTAATGAGGTGCAATAAAAAATGGAGGCTCTCACTGCTAGGATAAATGAGGCAGAAGAAAGAATTAGCGATATAGAAGACCAAATGACAGAGAATAAAGAAGCTGAGCAAAAGAGGGACAAACAGCTACTGGACCACGAGGGGAGAATTCGAGAGATAAGTGACACCATAAGACGAAACAACATTAGAATAATTGGGATTCCAGAATAAGAGGAAACAGAGAGGGGAGCAGAAGGTATATTGGAGAGAATTATTGGAGAGAATTTCCCCAATATGGCAAAGGGAACAAGCATCAAAATCCAGGAGGTTCAGAGAACCCCCCTCAAAATCAATAAGAATAGGTCCACACCCCATCACCTAATAGTAAAATTGACAAGTCTTAGTGACAAAGAAAAGATCCTGAAAGCAGCCCGGGAAAAGAAGTCTGTAACGTACAATGGTAAAAATATTAGATTGGCAGCAGACTTATCCACAAAGACCTGGCAGGCCAGAAAGAGCTGGCATGATATATTCAGAGTACTAAATGAGAAAAACATGCAGCCAAGAATACTATATCCAGCTAGGCGATCATTGAAAATAGAAGGAGAGATTAAAAGCTTCCAGGACAAACAAAAACTGAAAGAATTTGCAAATACCAAACCAGCTCTACAGGAAATATTGAAAGGGGTCCTCTAAGCAAAGAGAGACCCTAAAAGAAGTAGATCAGAAAGAAACAGAGACAATATACAATAACAGTCACCTTACAGGCAATACAATGGCATGAAATTCATATCTCTCAATAGTTACCCTGAATGTTAATGGGCTAAATGCCCCAATCAAAAGACACAGGGTATCAGAATGGATAAAAAAACAAAACATCTATATGTTGCCTACAAGAAACTCATCTTAAACCCGAAGACACCTCCAGGTTTAAAGTGAGGGGGTGGAAAAGAATTTACCATGCTAATGGACATCAGAAGAAAGCAGGAGTGGCAATCCTTATATCAGATCAATTAGATTTTAAGCCAAAGACTATAATAAGAGATGAGGAAGGACACTATATCATACTCAAAGGAACTGTCCAACAAGAAGATCTAACAATTTTAAATATCTATGCCCCTAACGTGGGAGCAGCCAACTATATAAACCAATTAATAACAAAATCAAAGAAACACATCGACAAGAATACAATAATAGTAGGGGATTTTAACACTCCCCTCACTGAAATGGACAGATCATCCAAGCAAAAGATCAACAAGGAAATCAAGGCCTTAAATGACACACTGGACCAGATGGACATCACAGATATATTTCAGAACATTTCATCCCAAAGCAACAGAATACACATTCTTCTCTAGTGCACATGGAACATTCTCCAGAATAGATCACATTCTTGGTCCTAAATCAGGTCTCAACTGGTATCAAAAGATTGGGATCATTCCCTGCATATTTTCAGACCACAATGCTCTGAAGCTAGAACTCAATCACAAGAGGAAATTTGGAAAGAACCCAAATACATGGAGACTAAACAGCATCCTTCTAAAGAATGAATGGGTCAACCAGGAAATTAAAGAAGAATTGAAAAAATTTATGGAAACAAATGATAATGAAAACACAACGGTTCAGAATCTGTGGGACACAACAAAGGCAGTCCTGAGAGGAAAATATATAGCGGTACAAGCCTTTCTCAAGAAACAAGAAAGGTCTCAGGTACACAACCTAACCCTACACCTAAAGGAGCTGGAGAAAGAACAAGAAAGAAACCCTAAACCCAGCAGGAGAAGAGAAATCATAAAGATCAGAGCAGAAATCAATGAAATAGAAACCAAAAAAACAATAGAACAAATCAACGAAACTAGGAGCTGGTTCTTTGAAAGAATTAATAAGATTGATAAACCCCTGGCCAGACTTATCAAAAAGAAAAGAGAAAGGACCCAAATAAATAAAATCATGAATGAAAGAGGAGAGATCACAATGAACACCAAAGAAATACAGACAATTATAAGAACATACGATGAGCAACTCTACGCCAACAAATTTGACAATCTGGAAGAAATGGATGCATTCATAGAGACATATAAACTACCACAACTGAACCAGGAAGAAATAGAAAGCCTCAACATACCCATAACCAGTAAGGAGATTGAAACAGTCATCAAAAATCTCCAAACAAACAAAAGCCCAGGGCCAGATGGCTTCCCGGGGGAATTCTACCAAACATTTAAAGAAGAACTAATTCTTATTCTCCTGAAACTGTTCCAAAAAATAGCAATAGAAGGAAAACTTCCAAACTCATTTTATGAGGCCAGCATCACCTTGATCCCAAAACCAGACAAGGATCCCAACAAAAAAGAGAACTACAGACCAATATCTTTGATGAACACAGATGCAAAAATTCTCACCAAAAGACTAGCCAATAGGATTCAACAGTACATTAAAAGGATTATTCACCACGACCAAGTGGGATTTATTCCAGGGCTGCAAGGTTGCTTCAACATCCGCAAATCAATCAATGTGATACAACACATTAATAAAAGAAAGAACAAAACCATATGATACTCTCCATAGATGCTGAAAAAGCATTTGACAAAGTACAGCATCCCTTCCTGATCAGAACTCTTCAAAGTGTAGGGATAGAGGGCACATACCTCAATATTATCAAAGCCATCTATGAAAAACCCTCCGCAAATATCATTCTCAATGGAGAAAAACTGAAAGCTTTTCCGCTAAGGTCAGGAACACGGCAGGGATGTCCGTTATCACCACTGCTATTCAACATAGTACTAGAAGTCCTAGCCTCAGCAATCAGACAATAAAAGGAAATTAAAGGCATCTAAATCGGCAAAGAAGAAGTCAAACTATCACTCTTCGCAGATGATATGATACTCTATGTGGAAAACCCAAAAGACTCCACTCCAAAACTGCTAGAACTTGTACAGGAATTCAGTAAAGTGGTAGGATATAAAATCAATGCACAGAAATCAGTTGCATTTCTCTACACCAACAACAAGACAGAAGAAAGAGAAATTAAGGAGTCCATCCCATTTACAATTGCACCCAAAACTATAAGATACCTAGGAATAAACCTAACCAAAGAGACTAAGAATCTATCCTCAGAAAACTATAAAGTACTCATGAAAGAAATTGAGGAAGACACAAAGAAATGGAAAAATGTTCCATGCTCCTGGATTGGAAGAATAAATATAGTGAAAATGTCTATGCTACCTAAAGCAATCTACACATTTAATGCAATTCCTATCAAAGTACCATCCATTTTTTTCAAAGAAATGGAACAAATAATCCTAAAATTTATATGGAACCAGAAAAGACCTCGAATAGCCAAAGCAATATTGAAAAAGAAAGCCAAAGTTGGTGGCATCACAATTCCAGACTTCAAGCTCTATTACAAAGCTGTCATCATCAAGACAGCATGGTACTGGCACAAAAACAGACACATAGATCAATGGAACAGAATAGAGAGCCCAGAAATGGACCCTCAACTCTATGGTCAACTCATCTTCGACAAAGCAGGAAAGAATGTCCAATGGAACAAAGACAGCCTCTTCAATAAATGGTGTTGGGAAAATTGGACAGCCACATGCAGAAAAATGAAATTGGATCATTTCCTTACACCACACACGAAAATAGACTCAAAATGGATGAAGGATCTCAATGTGAGAAAGGAATCCATCAAAATCCTCGAGGAGAACACAGGCAGCAACCTCTTTGACCTCAGCCGCAGCAACATCTTCCTAGGAACATCACCAAAGGCAAGGGAAGCAAGGGCAAAAATGAACTTTTGGGATTTTATCAAGATCAAAAGCTTTTGCATAGCAAAGGAAACAGTGAACAAAACCAAAAGACAACTGACAGAATGGGAGAAGATATTTGCAAATGACATATCAGATAAAGGGCTAGTGTCTAAAATCTATAAAGAACTTAGCAAACTCAACACCCAAAGAACAAATAATCCAATCAAGGAATGGGCAGAGGACATGAACAGACATTTCTGCAAAGAAGACATCCAGATGGCCAACAGACACATGAAAAAGTGCTGCATATCACTCGGCATCAGGGAAATACAAATCAAAACCACAATGAGATATCACCTCACACCAGTCAGAATGGCTAAAATGAACAAGTCAGGAAATGACAGATGCTGGCAAGGATGCGGAGAAAGGGGAACCCTCCTACACTGTTGGTGGGAATGCAAGCTGGTGCAACCACTCTGGAAAACAGCATGGAGGTTCCTCAAAATATTGAAAATAGAACTACCCTATGACCCTGCAATTGCACTGCTGGGTATTTACCCTAAAGATACAAACGTAGTGATCCGAAGGGGCACATGCACCCGAATGTTTATAGCAGCAATGTCTACAATAGCCAAACTATGGAAAGAACCTAGATGTCCATCTACAGACGAATGGATAAAGAAGATGTGGTATATATACACAATGGAATACTATGCAGCCATCAAAAGAAATGAAATCTTGCCATTTGCAACGACGTGGATGGAACTAGAGGGTATCATCCTTAGTGAAATAAGTCAATCGGAGAAAGACAACTATCATATGATCTCCCTGATATGAGGGAGAGGAGATGCAACATGGGGAGTTGAGCGGGTAGGAGAAGAGTAAATGAAACAAGATGGGATTGGGAGGGAGACAAACCATAAGTGACTCTTAATCTCACAAAACAAACTGAGGGTTGATGGGGGGAGGGGGTTGGGGGAGGGGGTGGGATTATGGATATTGGGGAGGGTATGTGCTATGGTGAGTGTTGTGAAGTGTGTAAACCTGGCGATTCGCAGACCTGTACCCCTGGGGATAAAAATATATGTTTATAAAGCTGTAAAAAAAAAAAAAAAAAAAAAAAAAAAAAAGATGAATACCCAAGTTTTGTAGCAACATGGACGGGACTGGAAGAGATTATGCTGAGTGAAATAAGTCAAGCAGAGAGAGTCAATTATCATATGGTTTCACTTATTTGTGGAGCATAACAAATAGCATGGAGGACAAGGGGAGATGGAGAGGAGAAGGGAGTTGAGGGAAATTGGAAGGGGAGGTGAACCATGAGAGACTATGGACTCTGAAAAACGATCTGAGAATTTTGAAGGGGTGGGGGGTGGGAGGTTGGGGGCACCAGGTGGTGGGTATTGTAGAGGGCACGGATTGCATGGAGCACTGGGTGTGGTGCAAAAATAATGAATACTGTTATGCTGAAAAAAATAAAAAAAATAAAAAATAAAAAAAAATGGGCAGAAGATATGAGCAGACACTTCTCCAATGAAGACATACAAACAGCTATCAGACACATGAAAAAATGTTCATCATCACTAGCCATCAGGGAGATTCGAATTAAAACCACATTGAGATACCACCTGACACCACTTAGAATGGCCAAAATTAGCAAGACAGGAAACAACATGTGTTGGAGAGGATGTGGAGAAAGGGCAACCCTCTTACACTGTTGGTGGGAATGCAAGTTAGTGCAGCCACTTTGGAGAACAGTGTGGAGATTCCTCAAGAAGTTAAAAATGGAGCTTCCCTATGACCCTGCAATTGCACAACTGGGTGTTTACCCCAAAGATACAGATGTAGTGAAAAGAAGGGCCATCTGTACCCCAATGTTTATAGCAGCAATGGCCATGGTCGCCAACCTGTGGAAAGAGCCAAGATGCCCTTCAATGGACGAATGGATAAGGTAGATATGGTCCATATACACTATGGAGTATTATGCCTCCATCAGAAAGGATGAATACCCAACTTTTGTAGCAATATGGATGGGACTGGAAGAGATGATGCTGAGTGAAATAGGTCAAGCAGAGAGAGTCAATTATCATATGGTTTCATTTCTTGTGGAGCATAACAGATAACATGGAGGTCAAGGGGAGATGGAGAGGAGAAGGGAGTTGAGGTAAATTGTAAGGGGAGGTGAACCATGAGAGACTATGGACTCTGAAAAACAGCCTGAGGGTTTTGAAGGGGTGGGGGGTGAGGTTGGGGGAACCAGGTGGTGGGTATTAGGGAGGGCACGTATTGCATGGAGCACTGGGTGTGGTGCAAAAACAATGAAAACTGTTATGCTGAAAAGAAATAAAAAATAAAACAAAAAAGAAACAAAATTTAAAAAATAAATAAATAAAATCCCCAAGTAAAATCCATTTTAACCTCTTTTATTATATCACACTTAGGAGTCTTTTTGTTCTGAGTTTGGATCTAGCATATGGTGAACATGTTAAACCCATGTTATATATAAGTGAACTGATATAATTTTAATAAAGTACTGCAGTCAAGCCCATATTTTTCTCCTAACTAATATAAGAACAATTCTATATCTATTGCTAACAGCACTAGACACTTTTCCTGTATCAAAGTAAAATGGTCTTGAAAGAATTGTCTTCAAAGTCCTCAAATAAAGGAAATGATTTGTTTTCATTTAGCCAGTGCTGAAATCAGGCCTATTAGCAACAAGAACAAATAGTTTTAGTAAACAATATACTCCTTAGAATGTTTATGAGAATAGTTGTGTTTGGTGACTATAAAGCAACCCAGTTTCATATCTGACATGCAAATGTGTCACTCTCAATTTAGGCACTTGGATCCAGTTTTTGAGAAGCATTTATTTCTCTTTTTATTGGGTTACAGAAAAGCAAAGGACCTTGATTTATGCCTGGTTTAAACAAAGAGATAGGGTGGAGGCAGATTGTTAAGAGGGAAAGTTGTTGGAGGAGATGGTACTTGACATTGACAGGCTGGCCAGGACAGGCCCACATGAGGCTATTCTGGAGAGAGAACCATAAGCTCAGTTCTAAGTGGCTCATTTTCCATGTTATAAAAAAAAAATAAAATAAAAACTTGTCATGTTGTCAGGATTGTCCACCTGGTCTCTGAACTTTGGGAATGAGTTAGACTGGGAAGGAACTCACTATGTGCCCTTGAGTCCTTTGCTAACTGGAGTGTTTCTGAGACACAGTCCATCCTTCTGGCTGAGGGCATAGGTCCTTCAGCTGAGTCATCTGCTTCCTCCTCTCTTGAGCTCTGACCTTTGTGGTTCTCACCTTTATATATGGTTGTCAAAGTAATGAGTTCAGGAGCAGTATGACGTGCAATCTGGGCTACCCTCTTTCCAAGTTATATGAACTTGGGTAAGTCACTTTACACCACTAACTTTAGTTTCCACATCAGTAAAACAGGCATAATAACAATTATTAATTATTAATTGACTCAGTTCATTAAAATTTTTACAAGTTTCACTAATTATAGTTGTTAAATGCAAGATATTTCTGGGGCACCCAGCTGGCCCAGTTGGCTAAGTGTCCAACTCTTGGTTTTGGCTCAGGTCATGATCTTAGGGTCCTGGGATAGAATCCCACATTGGACTCCATAGTTAGCAGATACTTTCTCTCCCTTTCCTTGGGCCTCTCCTCCCCAAGCTTTCTCTCTCTCTCTCTCAAATAATCAATAAATAAAATCTCTTAAAAAAAGATATTTTTGATGATGGTGTAATACCCACCATAGTTCAAATGCAGGGTGAAACCCTCTGTTGGGTGACATTTAACCATCTTCAATTGCTTCACTTTAAAACCATAGTATAAGTCAAAATAGACAATGGCATTATCCGTTTTCCTCGAAGGAGCATCTTGCATTCCCAGGAAATGCTGTATAATACCTATCTTCATAAGAATGCTATACCATTCCTTCTACCCCTTTCTCAAGTATGATGTTGTTCAAATGGCACAGACTGGAAAAAAAAAATGATGAAAAAAAACTACTTCATCTTCCTATAACCAACCAGTAGTCTCACATCTACTCATCTTTACCTTCTTAATCCCCATGCAAAGAAGGAATTGTCTCTTTTCATTTCCATTAACACATAGATATGTCCTCATACATTCTATATTTAAAATAAAAAAAAAGAAACAAATAATTATTTTTCCCTTTTCTTTCTCATTTGGTTATTCATGTGTTTGCTTCACATTCACAGAAATAGTCTCAAAAGTGGTTATTCTTTACACTTTCCACTTGTCCAATAGGCTTCTTCTTCCACCATACCTGTCCAATAGGCTTCTTCTTCCATCATCCCATCATTTCTCCAAGCAGTAAATGCACAGGCCAAATCCATGCTGGGGTTTGGTGCTGCAATAGTGATTAAGAGAGATACCAATTTTCTCCTCACGTCAGTCTAGTTTTTAAAAAGACAAAAGCAACTGATCACACAAATTACATAAGAAACAAACAGAAACTGGTAATTAATGTGAATAATAATTGAGGTTCATTTGGGAAAACCTGAAGGGACTGTGAGAAAAGGTCATGGATCCTCATGGTAAGGAAAAGTGAGGCTCTTGGTGGAAGTTTAGATAGACCGTATAGATACTATAGGTCTTTTGAAAAGCAGGCATACTAATTTTACAGTTTATTTATTTTCTAAGATTTTATTCATTTATTTGAGAGAGGGAGGGAGAGACCACAAGCAAGGGGAGCAGAAGAGGAAATGGGAGAAGCAGGTTCCCCATTGAGCAGGGATCCTACCATGGGGCTCAATCCTAGAACCCTGGGATCATGATCAGAGGCAAAGGCAGGTGCCTAACCAACTGAGCTACCCAGGCACCCAACTTTACAGTTTAATGGTAAACATTTCCATTATTTTTAAAAATGATTTTTGCATAAAATTGTCATATAAAAATTTTTTAAAGCTCCTATTTATTTATTTTAGAGAGAGAGAGAGAGGACACAAGTGGGAGGAGGGACAGAGGGAGAGAGAGAGAGAGAGAAAGAATTTCCAGCTAACTCCCTGCCAATTGAGGAGCCTGATGTGGAGCCCAATTTCACAACCCTGAGATCATGACCTGAGCCAAAATCAGGAGTCAGAAGGTTATCAACTGAGACAACCAGAAGCCCCTGTCATGTAACTTTTGAGATGCGTCTGAGATATCTAAGGAGAAATGTCTCCTAGAAGCACATATGATTCCAGAGCTCAACATTATTTCACTTTGAGACAATGATGAAAGTCTTACACTTGTAGGTTATATTTAATGGAATGTTTTTGATCATCTAGGGAGATTATATGAAGAGACTAGAAAGAGGAAAAAGAACAAGGCTGAATTCTGAGGAACATGGTTTGTAAATATGCTCAAAGAAGGAGCTTCTAGAGAAGAATAACAGGTGAGATAGGACAAAACACATATGTGTGTGGTTATGGATGAAAGAGAAAAGAAAAAAAGAATTCACAATGGGAGTACATGCTAACAGAGTTGACATCTGGCATGAGGTTACAACAGGGTTAAAAAAGTAACCACTGGATGTGACCTTCTGAGTCTTGGGGACTCTATCTAAAGACTCATCTCAGGTTGAGGTAGGAACACTCCCTTTTCCTGGCTTAGAGGCTAGAGCATTCTTTCTTTGCTGCTTCCAATGCCCACTGATGAATTTTGGTATACACAGCAATTCTTTCAAAGTAAAATAAGATCAGTATCACTGCCTTATTCCATGTCTACATGAAATCTAGGTATTGGGGCCTGAACTTAAGAGTAGAAGTTGTACAGAACTTGAAAACTGAGGTTCATCTGGATAAGTCTGAAAAGTCTGTGGGAAAAGACCCTAAGGCCTCACAGCAGGGAGACATTTGGTTTCTGGGCTAGGTTCCAGATCTTTCTTGAAGGTAAGGACAATTCTGTATTCAGTAAAGGAAATTCAGTTCAGACTGTCTCAAAAAAAGTGGTCCTAACACAGAACCTAGCACAGTGTCTGGTTCATAGTACATGTGCAATGAACAATAGATAGTCATTAATCTTCCCTTGTGATTATGCTCAGTCCTAGCCAGCTGGACACCCTTGGGAATCCTCACTCAAAATGAGCTATTCTGGTGAGCGAGGTCCAAGACTTTCTCATAGTAAAAACTAGAACCTAACTCTACAATGTTTTTATTATTGACTTTTGTAGACGTCAGGAGTGGTTGGTCCTATGAGATTGTGAGTTTTGTAATTATTGAATTCCCAAAATACTGAGTTATGGTACTAGGTATTCTTAGTTATGGTTTTAAGAAATGTAACTATTCCAACTTTATGAAGCATTTATTTTTCTTAATATTTGGACACAGAAATGGAGGCCCTGAAAGCTTAATGGCTTATCCAATATTGTGTCTTCACTAATAGATTCTATATCCTGAGTGATTCCTACTTTCCAGGTATGAGGAAGTGGTGAATTAGCCTTAAATAACGATGTTATTTGAGTGTCACCACTATAATTATAATTACATATAATTATAATTATATATTTTAATATATTTATATCTATATTTATTTTTATAATTATATTTATAATTATAATGTTATTTGAGTGTCACCACCATAATTATTGTCATTCATGACAAAGATTGGTCATTTTCTTAAATATATGTTTAATGCCTACTCTGTTTGGAGGATCGAATATTTAAGGAAGCTGCAATGTACAAATAGAAATGATTATTATCCTATCTAAATGATTATAATCCTATCCACTTACACGTGGATTGTTTTTTGATAAATACGGTACAGAACTGTAAGTGTATTTTCCTTATGATTTTCTGAATAACATTTTCTTTTCTCTAGCTTCCTTTACTATAATAATACAGTATATAGTATGTATAACATACAAAATATGTGTTAATCAACTATTTCATGTTATATGTAAAGCTTCTAGTTAACAATAGTCTGTTAATAATTGAGTTTTGGGGAAGTCAAAAGTTACACACAGATTTTTGACTGTGTATGGGATTGGTGCTTCTAATCCCTGTATTGTTCAAGAGTCAACTGTATACAGGTTAATGAACGATACATATTTAACAAAATAGCACAAGAAATATAATGTGTTGCATAATAATGTGCTTATATGGTGAGGGTTATAGGGATTTTGTTTCTTTTCCCTTTTTCTGATCAATTTAAAGATCACATGTTTGCTTATGAAAAAAAAATATTAAAACTTTCAACTGGTGATGAGGAGAGGTGAAAGTGATTCTTGAAGACCTGAAAAAAGTGAATCCTGGTTCTGTAGTTGAGAAACACTTGTAATGTGGACACTTTGTCAATTGCCAGGAGACAAAGAAAGACAAGAGAAATATCAAGCTCTCTGGGTGTTGTATTCTCCGAGGGCATCTGCCTTCATGAGCAAGACTGATTCTGGCTCTCAGGCAGTCATTATCACATTGTCCAGCATCGAAAAACCTTTCCTCCTTGCTCTGCCCCAAGAACCACACTGATTCTGAACATCCCTGGTCCTCTTGGACTCCTCCCAGCCTCCGCTCAGCTTCTGTGACCCTCCCAACTCCACTTTGCTTCCACAGGCCACATAAAGTCCAAATTAAGGCATTCCTTTAGGCAGAACTTTTTCAAAGAGTTGAAGCCAAAATAGGTCAATGAATTCCAACAAAGGCAAAAGACCTCCAGATAGATGTTTTATCCTTTTTATTCATTGAACTCATGCAGTTTTTATTTTCCCTTTGTAAAACTTCCTGTTCCACCACTGTTTCCAAAATTAATTTTGACCTTCTGGCAACATTTTAATTTCACATGCTCCAGCAGATTCTCTTTGTTTCAATACTTATTCTATATATCCATTATTCTTCTTAGAAAATGGTATTATCTTGCTCAACATAAGTATTCATTACATGCTTAATTATACTGAGAACTGCACATCGAGGCAGGAGCTTGGTGCAGAGGAAGTAGGCTGGTCTGTGGTAGGCAGACCTGTGTTTAGGAGTGACCTGGCTATTATTAGCCTTGTCACTCAGGATAGGGCTGACCCACACTGGAGTTCTGCCCTTACCAGGAGCTCAGCCAGTCACCCACTTGTGTGAGTCATGTCTTCACATGTCCATAGATGAGAAGATAGTGACTTTTAGGGTTTTATGAAAATTTGGGGATGGTATCGCTAGAGTAAATGGAAAATGATAATGAGTGGTTGCTATTATTATTAATGATAACATCTCCTGACACTTATTAGAAATAAAGTTCTCCTCTTTATCCAGAATCATTCACATACTCTATCTCCAAGAAGTTTTGTGACTGGAAGAGGAGGTGGCTTTTCTCCACCTTCAGGAACAAAATCCAAACTCCTCCCCATTCTCAGTAGGACACTGTGCGATGTGGTCCCATGCCAGCTCTCTGACCTCGTTCCCCACCCTCATGGATTACACTTCTGCCTCACTGGCCTGCATGCTTCTGTGGACAATGGCAAACCCTTCCACATGTCACCGATGGTGCATTTGCTTTTCACTCTGCTTGGACAGCCTCTGTGTCTGCATTTTCCTGTTCTTGCATGACTGACACCTTCCCAACATTCATGTCTTGCTTCCATTCTCACTTCCTCAGAAAGCTATTTTCTGACTCTATTACTAATGTGTCCCTTCATTCCCAGGCACAATGTCACAATGTCACACTCCCACACTCTCTTTACTCTATAGCACTTGTCTCGATCTAAAATTTTCTTTCCAATTATTACTTGACTTTCTTCTCTTCTCTCCAAAGCAAATGAATGTTCCACAAAAGTAGGGATCTTGCTGGTCTATTTTAAAAAGGTGTGGCTAAGGGATGCTCAATCATTATTGAATGGATTTAAATTGAGTATGAATGAGTGAAAATTATATATATATATATATATATATATATATAATTTTTTTCTATAGAGGTGGTAGGTATAAAAGATGGCTTCAAGAAGAATTTTCTTTTTAAACTGGGCTTTGATGCATAGATGATTAGGAATAAACGTGGAAGACAGGGGATCCTAGATAGAGCAGGATAGATAGATAGAGGAGTGTGAGCACTGGGGACAGGGGCCCTCTTACATGGATGTCTTCTGAACATCAAGATCCTAATATGTCTGAAACTAGTCCTCCAGCAGCCTCTTATATCTCAGCAGCTGTGTGTTCTAATTCTCAAACCAAAGATTTTAGGCTCACCCTTGGCTTTTTTCTTACAGCTCAAGTTCAAGTAAAATACCTTTAGATCTTGACCATTCCAAACTACCTGGACTACTACCACCCCAGTAAGCAGTGACTGTTAGATTACTACAGTAGCTTTTGTACAAATCTCCTGCTTCTACAATCTATTCCCAACAGGTCAACCAGGCTTAGCCTTTAAAATGAATGTCATCTCTTTGACTCCATGTACTACCTCCTCTGGCTCTCCATTTACACAGAGTAGATGCCGAGTCCACTAGCCCACTCTTGGTCTGGCTGGTGTTACCACTCTGACCTCATTTCCCATCCTCTCTCTGTCTCACCCTTCCCATCCACACTGGCCTTCCCTGCTGTACCTTGCACACAACAGGCTCATATTAGCCATAGGCTTAGATCTTTCCTAAACCTATAAATTTCTTCCCTCAAAACTTTGGTTTTGAAGCTTACCTCTGAAGCCTTTACTCCAATTACATCTTCTCAATAAGGTGACCGTATGTAATTCTGTCATCTGCCACTGCCAGTCCCAAGAACCCCTAGCCTTTTCTCTCATTTTTCTTTCTTTTTTTTTTTTTTTTTTTTTTTTGGTCTGGCATATATAGAACTTCCCAGAGCACCATATGTATTGTTTATGAAGTTCATTGTTAATGGTCTATCTTTCATCAATAGAACAGCAGCTCCATGGGAGCAGAGATGACTGTTTATTACCTGACTTGTAGCAGATCTTCAATAATATTTGTAAGATGAATAAATGAATAAGAGGTGACACTTAGTTCTCTTTGGCCCATGTACAAGAGGAACAGGTAGAGAAAGTGAGAGATTCGACTGGGGACCAACAAAAAAGAAACCTTTGAACTCCAGATGAGTGGGCTTGTGTTTTGTTCTATGAACACTGGGGAGTGATAGAAATTATTTATAAAGAAATTTGCATTACTGATAGCCTTTTAAAAAACTTGGTAGAAATTCTCTCCTGGACTTTTAACTTTCTTCCTCACAGATTTCATTGACTTAATACTTGGTTTCATCCAGAGAAGAAGGATCTTTTTGATCAGGAGTCAATGGTGGTATTCCTTAGTTCACAGCCCATGTGGTCCATAAAAGCCCTCTGCTTTGCTATTTCTTTTTTTCTTCATTTCCTTACCAGAAGAAAATATTCTAATAAGCCTGCATATTCTCATGTAAAATCTGTAATGTTTGATGCTTCTTTAGTTACATAAATCTCATTGTATTATAAACTGGAATTGGCTGGTTTTGTACATCTCCCTATTTATATGTTTCCTAAATCGTGAACACCTAGGTTGATTCCCTACTACCCCAGGTAATGCTATAACAAACTTGAATGGAGAGACTTCCTTTCTCAGGCAAGTACAGTATCCTTATGGAGGGGCCTTGCTTTTCTCACTACTTTTCCTGGAGTTAGCCCAGTTCCAAAGTTCAGTCTCTTGAACATTACTGTTGGCTTAAGGACATCATATGCATGTACTTCATTTACTAAAAAAAAAAAAAAAGATATTAAAATAACAACAATAACAAAACTTTGTCAGAAATTCCTGTTGGCATTTTGGGACACTAAAACAAAACAAAACAAGACAAAACAAAACAAAACAAAACAAAAAAACAAAAGAAAAGAAAGAAATTCTTGTCATTTGAACCTGACCGAGAAATACATAATTGAAAGGAGATCCATTGTCATGTATACTCATTACCTTACACTTCCAGTTCCTGGGAAGAAAATGTAAATATTGAGAATTCAGTGACAGATATATTGAATGCAATCAATTAGTTACCTTTTTATTCATCACATGAATAAATCAACCTCAAGCTTGTAATAATTTTCCAGCAATATACCTTTATCTGTACATAATCAGATTTAAATATGTATTGGGTAAATTGGGTACATTTTGTGGCTCTTTGGTAAGTGCTGCAAACCTATAGTGAACAAGGCAAATATGCAGCAAAAACACTCACTTTAGCTCTTGTGGGTCAGTCCCTAAGGGTGGGAGGGTGTGTGTATCGCTCTCCCTGTTTCAAACCATGCTGGAAGGTTGTCCACAGAACTAAGTAGACAGAGGGCACATTTGATAATGGTGTTGGGCTCTTCTGATCCTTACTTTGGAGACATTTCCCATTCCTCACCATCCATTCCCTTCTGGCAGGACTTATTTCCCACTGTAACTGCTGAAAATGCCTGATATTTTCCTCCCGCCTCCTTGCACTAGAGCCAGGCCTGAATCCAGTACTAGCCTTGGGTCCTGAAGGGTATTCTACCTACTAAGCTTCTTGGAAAAAGGATTCTTTCTATCAGTGTTGAATTTTACTTGGTCCTGTGATCCTTAAGAATGATGGTGGTGAAAGAAATTCTGTTCCAGGAATCTGTTGGCTGAAAACTCCACCCTTCACCATAAGATAGGTGACTCACAAGGCCAGATGCAAGCTCTCCAAATTTCCATTCTTTGCCTCATACATGACTGACTGAACTGTTTATACCCACTGACCAATCTGGACAAAGTATTTACCTCCTTGACTTGGCCAAATTTTACTTCAGCTTCCCTCTTCTCCCGGCCCTGGAACTAGGGCCCACCCTTAGCCTGACCTGCACAAAGCCCTTCTTTAGACCCCCCAGCCCACAGCAGGCTAGGTGCAGGTAAAACATTCTCTGACCTAGTCCTGTCATACCACACTCATTCATCCCATATCCCTGGGTCTTTAGTTCTTACCACCTTGTTTATTGCTCTCCATTAAAGAAATGCCCTTTCCTGCTTGATCTTACCAAAGCCTGCAGATCTCATGGTGTGAATCTTTCTGTTAATGGTAAAGTATCCCTTCCCTTTGTGCTAAAATCCTTGCAAATGTGGTCTTTCCTTACCTGGATCTGGATTTTTTTTTTTCATCTCCTGAAGAAAAACAGATGAATTAAGGAAATCTTCTTCTCCTTTCTAACTGGATGCTGTGTTTCTATGGGGGAGGTCTGAGAGCTTCTTCAGTCCTCTTGACCCATGAGTAAATCCTGCAACCCTATTTCCTGTGGAGTTCTTGTTACTGTTTAAGCTAGTTGGAGCTGGGCACTCTGTTACCAGCAGAGACAACGATCTTCACTGGTACTCATAACTAAGGGCTTGAGTCAGGTTTTCAATATTCTGGCTGAGGGGGATTTTAAATGTCCAGGTCTGTTTTTGGAGTTGCCATAGAGACACGATGGGGATGAGGATAGATAATGGATTTTAATGATTTGTTGAGTATCTAAAGTAAAAGACAGAGAAAAGCAAATCACCTTATGGGATTATCATTATCTCTAGAATATAGGAGAATGGGCTTATTTCCACATTTTCTTTTCTCCGGTTTGTGACCTGTGGCAGGTAAGTTCACCGCACCTCAGAGAGTGTTTGCTAACAGCCTCCTCAGTCTTCTGGCATGATTCTTGGTTCTGGGCATGCAAAGGCAACAAACACAGGGTCTCCATCCTCAGTAAGCTCATGGTCTACTAGGGGAGTTAGGATACATTAATAAGTAATAGTCAAATGATATGAAAATTGCATTGATAAATGTGCACAATTTATTGAGGGACCAATTAACTCTGCAGGGTTTCATAGTGACTTGCAATAGCCTTGCAGTAATTAGACATGAGAAATGACCAGCAGTTTGCCAGGCACATGAGGATGAGACATCCATTCCAGAAAGAAAACAAAAAAAGAAAGAAAAAGGAAATGACATCTACAAATGCATGGATGTATGGATATGAGAAGACTGATCTGGCCAGATTGTACAGTCACTGGGAGGTTTCACTCATGGCCTGTGCTTCAACTACCAGATGGGTAGCTGTTAAGCTGCACCCCTGGGAATTCCAGTGGTTCTGTGAGTCTCTCAGTTATCACCCTGTGAGGTCTGGCACTTACAAGACCAGTGGAGGGTGGTGATGAGCAGACAAAATCAAATTCTCCCATTTTATGAGCTGTGTGACATTGGGTAAGTATCCTAACATCTCTGTGCCTTAGTTGCTTCATGGGTATAATGGAAAAAATAACAGTGACTCTATCATTAGTTTGTAGTGAAGATAAATTGTGTAAATGTACGCAAAGTTCTTAAAACAAAGCCTAGCCTAGAGTGCCGTATGCCATCAGCTAATATGATGATCATGGTCACACTTAAACCACAAAATCACGCTTCTACCAAACTTCTTCCTTGTTTATACCTTTAGCTTTCATGTAAGAGATTTTTTTGAAGAAATGCTTACACAAACCTTTTTTAAAATTTGAAGATAACTCCTATAGGTCCATTCTTTCAATAAATATGTAGTGAATGTCTATTTTATCCTAGGAATTGTGTTCAGGATTGAGCAGAAATAAATTTAGCAAATCCTTCTGCCCTCATGGACTTTCCTTTGAATAAAGAATATCAAAAATTTATAAATAAATAAATATATATGTATATGTATACACACACATATATATTTATATATTATGTATATATAAATATATATATATAAATGATATGTTAAATCATGTTAAATATTCCAGTGAAAATACAAAGCAGAACACTAGAAAAGGGTCTCTGTAATAAGTTAAGAATGGCAGAATGAACAGGTGATGTCTGGGAGGCACTGGGAAGCAGGTGAGAAACTGAGTCAGCCAATTTCTGGGGGAGCAGGCCCTGTGTGTGTTGGGGGAGCTGAGAGGTGTTCAAGGAAAGCCATGAAGATGAGTGGCAGAAGAGTCAGGAAGGCTCCTGTGGCTCAAGGGAAGGGGCTGGGCTGAACAGGTAATATTGGCAGGTTGAAGGATGCAGGTTTCTGTGCTGCAGGATGAAAGCATAGGCCATTTGGAGTAGAAGCATGACATGATCTGACTTAGACATTTATCTGCTTGCTAGGCTAAACATTGACGGCTGGAGCTACAAAGGCCAGAACGAAAGGTCCTCAGCAGTCCATGGAAGAGATTGTGGTGGCTTCTCTTGGGTGGTAGCAGCAGAAGTAGTGAGAAATGGTAGAATTCTGGATAAGTGTGCACAGGGCTATACAGAGAGCAAGGCTGTTACAGAGTGCATCCACTGAAATAATTTGCAATTGATATCTTTGGCGCTCCTGTCACTGAGAAGTTGTTTAGTGGGTTCCTGAGTATCTGGGCAAGAAAGAGTTACAGGAGCAGAGGCAGGATGTGGGGTTTATCCCAGGCACAGGTACAGCTGATGGTTTTTCTGTCTTCAGACAAAAATGCTTGGTAATTCCCTTGCTTAAATTGTTCTCCTGTCTCTATCATAGAATAGAATCTGACCCTAAGTAATGTGACTTAATGAGGGCAGTTAACTGAGCTTACAAAGAACCACTAAATATATATTTATTTTATATTTAGTCTCAGCCATTTTGCATAATTATATTTGAAAGGGCACTGGATGGATAAGTCATAAGCCACAACAGGTGTGACTAGAGAAACATACAGAAGGCACATAAAATTCAGGAGACAGAGCAGATTATATAAATTCCCTATTAGGTCAGGGAGATATAAGGCGAGTTTGAACTTTGAAGTCAATTAGCGTGCAAGCAAGTAATTAACATCAGGGTGGGAGACGCTGGAAGCATAAGCCAAGAGGCCACCATAACTCATTTGTCCTCAAGGTGTCCTTTGTGAACTTTATCTACCCAAAAAGAGGACATTATGGAGTGGCAGTTGTGGGCACTCTAGAATTATATCAATAGCTGAGAGGCTATGAAAAAAATGAACCACATTCCCTGTGATTAAAGCAGACAAGCAGTAGGTTTAGTCCCTCTCCATTCAGCTTCTGTTAGACCTGACAACGTCTATAGGTAGTATCTTATTATTAAGCATGCATCATTGATGACATACCATTTTATTAAGAGGTGGTGGCAGGAGTGAAGAAGCAACAGTTGGAAGACTAGTGGAGAAGGAAACTAGTTTCCAACACTGAGCTCATACCAGGGATCTGCATGCCTTGTGTCATTCATTTCTCACATTGACCCTGTTCTTTGGAGATAAAGGAAGAGAAATCGAAGAGCTTTAGAGTTTGCCTCAGAAGTGGTGGTATTTTCCTAGAATCAAAATTAACTCTACACGTGTCAAGCCCCACGTTTCCACCACATCCCTTGTCCTTCAAGGGGTGAACTATGTTGTCTGACATCATGCAGTGTTTTGGTGGTGAAATTCTCCCAGTGCCCTGGTCTTCTGTGTGTGTCACTGTAAAGTCATGCCTGCTCCTATGTCACCGGCCCACAGAACCCATACCTGTAGAGTTCCCATTAGGATCTAGTAAGGAGGTTTAAACAAACCTCCGTAGCTTAGGTGAATGGAGAGAAAGGGGTGGAGGGCAGGCCAGTGACTTCTCTGTTTTCATTTTTTATTTATTGTTTGTAGTGCAAGCCTCAAACACTGGAAGTGGCAGAGTATTTCTGACTACAAAGAAAATTTGCTTTTTTTCCAGGTCATCTTTCTCTTTTCCAGGAAGTTACTTTGGTCTCTCCCATCAGATATTCTTTAGGGATGGCCCGTAGGCAAAGATGTGAAATCCATCAGCTGTTCCTAGAACTTCCCCTTGTTTGCCCTCTCCCTCACTCTGGAACTCCTATCCTCTTCTGGTACTTGTGAAATTTCCCTCCTACAAGCTCAAAAGAGGATAAAAATTATTATATGCATGAAAACATGGCTGCCTTTTGCAATTCAAAGGGCATCCCAACTTTGCTTTTACCTCTTACATATTGGGAATCTCAGTGAAGACTTTTTTAAATAAATGGTTCAAATTGAGACATGGCCAGGTTCTAAAATCAATGCAGAATTGTTTGTGGAACTTTAAAAATGTGCTACCCTCTGCCATTGCTTCCTTGAATGTTATCCAGTTAAATCTTAATTCTCAAACCACTATATATATATTTTAAGACACATTCTAAAAAGAAGCCCCATAAGCTTTTAATCCCATGGCTGAAACAAGTTTAAAAGATATTTAATTGAGTGTTCCTTAATGGACCCAATCGAAGGAATGTTAATCAGCTAATAATCTAATAAGAATTCCCTTGGGAAGATCAGAGGCACAAAGAAACCAAACAAAACCTTAGATTCAGAGTCAAGGTATCTGTGGTGGGCTAAATGATGGCCTCTTTAAAGATGTCTCCAGCTGGATATTTGGAACCTATGAATATATTATCTTATGAAGCAAAAGGGATTTTGCAGATGGGATTGTTAAGGACTTTGAGATGGAGAGAAAATCCTGAACCAATGTAATCACAAGGGTTCCTGTAATGCAGAGGCAGAGACTCAGAGTCAAAGAAAAGATGTGGTGAGAAAAGCAAACAAAAGAGTCACAGAGATCTGAAGGTGCCATGATGTTGGCTTTGAATATGGAGAAGTGTCTATAGTAAGACCTGGGTGCAAACTCTAGAAGCTGGAAAAGATGTGGACTGGATTTTTCCCACAATCTCCAGATGGCATGCAGCCCTAATAACACCCTGATGTTAGGATCTCCAACCTCCAGAAAGGTGAGAGAATAAATTGATGTTGTCTTAAGCCAGCCAACGTGTAGTTATTTGTTATAGTAGGAGTGAGAGACTAATGCCCCAGTTGCATGGCACACTAACAGTTAATCTTGGATATGCTGGGTCTTTGTAGAGTTACAACTATTGGAGTGGAGTATTGGAAGACTGTGCTAGAAAATACTTCAGGAGAACAAGGTAAAAATGGCCCATGGCATGTACCAGCAGGCCCCAAAGTCTTTGAAAAAAGAAATGGTAGCAGGAAGCCAACTATGTTTCTGGGAGTAAATATTGGTGTTCTGTGAAGTGCCCCAAGTTAAGATTGTAAATTGCTGCACACCGTTGCTATGTTTCCCTCTCTTTCTCTTTTTGAAGATTTGTCCAATAGAACATAAAACTGTGAAGCTTAAAGCTCAACATTAACTTGACCAGCCTTGAGGTAAGCAGTGATTTCTTTCAGGTGTCAATCCTTACTAGTCACAAGGGAAATGTTAACTTGGGGCAAAAGGAGGGCTGATGTGAAAGAAAAGAAGCATTTTCTGGAGGAATCTAACATTCTTTCTTCATATGTAGAATTATATGAGGCTGTGGTGAGCAAAAAATAAAATGGACATACATTGGATATAATACAACAATTGTTTATCAGAGTCAAACTTATGTCGCTGGTTGATTTGTGCCCTGAATGTAACTCCTTTGTTTTCCCCTCCTACTGCCAACAAAAGTGGAGAAAGTCTGTCTCAGTCCCTTTTCTCTGTAGAAGGAAGTCTTTTTAGTATGTCTTTTTGAACTATTGTGGATGCAACTCTGATTTAAATCCATCGAGGGAAAGGCTATCTGAAGACACAAAACTGTATGTTCTGTAGAGTGACATAATATGTTTAACAAGTCATGAGAGAAGTTCCCATTGCAAAGAGGGCCATAGTCAAATAATTTTAGGAAATAAATATATCCCTTATCTTGGGTACAGTTGACTAGACACTGTCACAGGCTGCCCAGGATTCCCAGATCACACCATTTGTACCCACCCTCTGATTTGTCCTATTCTCATGCTTCTTTGAAGTCCCAGCCTCACGGGATGCCTGGCTGGCTCAGTCAGTTAAGTGTCTGCCTTTGGCTCAGGCCATACTCCATGTCCTGCATGGAGCTCCTTGCTCAGGAGGAAACCTGGTTCTCCCTCTGCCTGCAGCTCTTCCTGCTTGTGCTCTCTCTCTCTTCCTCTGACAAATAAATAACATCTTATAAAACAAAAACAGAAACAAAACAGAAGTCCCAGCCTCACCATCCTCCTGAGATCTACCCAGGAAGCAGAACAGAGTGCCAGGATTTCTAGGAAACACTGTGCTGCATGGCATTCCCCCTTTGCTATCACCATCCCATTCAAACGTAGATAGTTACATATGTCTGATGGCTACTTTATTGGACAGCAGACAATATATAAAATCAGAGAATAAGGAGGGAAATTAGGACTTATTGTGTTACAACCACTACTATTATGAATATCATCACATATTATAAATACATATGTGTATACATATATACACATATGTATACACACATACACATAAACATGTGTGATTACTTTTCTTTGGTTGTTCACTGGTTGGGGGAGGTGGAGGAGAGCCTCCTATTTCTGTGGATTGATATGCTTTTAAGAAAAGGCGGTGGAGGAGGAGCAGTTGAGTTTTCATTCTTTCTTTCCCACAGCAGTGATGCCAAAATGGAAATTTACAGATTCATAGAGAATTTAGCATGAATCCAAATATTCCTAAACTTTCATTGTGTGCCTGTTGGTGTGCACACTTTGCAGGCTTCGTAAACGAAGAAGAGCATAGGACAATCCAGCTGTGTTTATTACCTGAGCTGTGGGGAAGGGTAGAGTATGATCACCATTGTCTGTAAGAAACTTGCCTTACTACGTTTCTCCCACTCTTTTTGCTTCACATTATCTATTGGTTGCCAATTAGGTCTCATAAGAGTAAAAATCATCAGATCAACTATGGTAATGGTAAGAACCCTTACTTGGGGAGCACCATAATCTTAAAGGCACATATAATGAGAGAGGAAAAGGGATTTTTGTGTGCTTCTGTCCCACCACCTCACTTTACAGTTGAGAAAGACAGTGAAAAGAGCATAACTTACTTGTCCAGGGTCACACAAGATGACAATATCTGTATTCCAGAGTGTCCTGGAGTCAAGAAGGATAAATGTTAGTTCTGAAAACACACTCTTTCTCTGCGGGGTAATTTTCTCCAAAAATTCTAAAAGGCCATGAAGAATACTCTTAATGAAATAGGAAGCGAATAATAGTTTTTTCTATCATCTTCAAAATAAACTTTTAAATATGTCTTCTGCTAGTACCATGGAATAAATACTACTCCTCCTCCATCCTACCACCAAGTTAAGGAGAATAAGGAGGGAAATTAGAAATGGTTGTGTCACAGCCACTACTATTATGGGACAACTATCATTTTCTCTTCTGTGAAGTGAGAAGATATTTCTATAAATTATAGCATTTAATACTCTCAAGAACACTATGAGATAGATGTTGTTGTCTCCAATAATCCCAATAAGGAAACAAAGAAAGAGGATGATGGTTAAGTAATTTACTCAGTTCCCATAGCTGGTAAGGGGCAACTAGGTCAACTATTTCCAAAGCTCATTGTTCTCCCATAATGTTTGAGTATCTGAAATACTCTCACTCCAGATCTCTTACTTCTCCTCCAAGCTCTTTCTAATTTTATAGTGTCAGTCTATCTTTGGAAACATAGAGAACTAGTTCTTGTTAACATTTTTTTAAAAGATTTTATTTATTTATTTGACACACAGAGAGATCACAAGGAGGCAGAGAGGCAGGCAGGGGGGCGGGAAGCAGGCTCCCCACTGAGCAGAGAGCCCGATGCGGGGCTCGACCCCAGGACCCTGAGACCATGACCTGAGCTGAAGGCAGAGGCTTAACCCACTGAGCCACCCAGGCGCCCCTCTTGTTAACATTTTAATGACTGCAAATGATATCATGTATTTCCAGTTTCAAATGGTGAATTGAAGATTATTCCTTTAGAAACAGTGGATTGAAAGGAACATCAGAATGAGAGTTAAGGGGCCTCCATTTCCTTTTCAGCTCTGTTCCTAACTCATACCACAGGGCAGTTCTTATGGTACAATATCAGGATTTGGCAGGATCTGTGGCCTCCACTGAACATTGAGGCAGAATTAGGAATTAGGCACTAAGTAATAGAAATTACCTGGGGATGCTTTTTTTTTTAGTATATTAGACCAGCATTATCCCATCCTCTAACCCTCAAGTTATGACTGCATATCAAGGGTGGTGGTGTGAAAACTGACATTCACATTTTAAAACCAGTCCCTAAAGGATTCTGTTTTATATCCTTACCCCCTGGAAAAGATGATTCCCAAGGTTCTTAAGATATAGGTTAAGTGATATTTGTAGGCATTCAAATTCTAAGGCAAAGGATAAATGCAGATATACAATTGGTGAGACTTTTACCAAGTTACCTTCGTGGTGTATCAGTATGATCCATCACACATTCATATATTAACCTATCTCTATTAATTTGTGCCAGGGGCCCAGAGAGAGTTCTCTGTGCTCAGGTTACATTTGAAGACTAGTTATTGCTAGGTGAAATTCTAAAAAGTTCTCAAGACATCTCTAAAATCTTTTTGTTTTTCCTCAAAGTAAAGATTTTTGGAAAAGGTCAATTAACTGTGTTGTTATAGAGGAGGCATGAATAAATCTATAACAGTTCCTGAGGAAATAAATGTCTTGTCTGTTATAATGGAAAGACATGAAATTGAATTGAAGTCCAAGGTAAATCTTGAAATTGGGTTTTATATTTAAAGTTAAAATTTGCATTCAAAATAAAAACATTAGATCAAAATATGTGTATGTGTGGGAGGATGTAAATGTTGTATAAAGAATAATAATAAAAATTAAAAGCAGTGTAGATTATAAATTGCTGCTTGTAGATTCTCACTCAAAATTCATGACATAGTGAAAAATGGCATAAAAATTAAAACCCAAATGGAAGATAAGCTAACTATGGTAAGTATATATATGGAGCATTATATATCCATAAAATTATTGTTATTAATTCTATATAACAATATCCAAACACTCTCACAACAAAAGCAGAAGATAGAATTTTACTTACCATTTGAATAAAATTAGCTTAAAATATATGTATGAAAAAATGATCATTTAATTATGGCTAACTGCCAATTTATAAAATATGAGCTATAAAAATAAATATGAATTATAGCCTGGAACTGCACCTTACATACTATTTCATTTAAACCTTAAAACAACACTTACATAACCATTATTATTCCATTTTACAATGAGAAAACTCACTGAGTTAAAATACTCAGCTATTTATTTTGATGTTTATTTTTTTTATTTTTATTATTTTATTTTATCATTTTTAAAGTTTTTATTTATTCATTTGATGGAGAGAGAAACACAAGCAGAGGGAGTGGGAAAGGGAGAAGCAGGCTTCCCACTTAGCAGGGAGCCCGATGGGGGACTCATTCCCAGGACTCTAGGATCATGACCTGAGCCAACAGCAGACACTTAGCAACTGAGCCACCCAGGCTCCCCTATTTTGTATTTTAGTATTGTATTTTGTATTTAGTTATTTTAACTAGGTGTTTGGTCAAACACTAGTTTAAATATTTTCGTGAAGACATTTTAAATAACATTTAAATTGGTGGATTTTGAGTAATGCAAATTGCCCTTCATAATGTGGACAGATCTCATCGTATCAGTTGAAGGTCTTACAAAACAATGAATCTTGAAACACTACATCAAAAACTAATGATGTACTGTATGGTGACTAACATAACATAATAAAAAATAAAAAAATAAAAAATAAATAAATAATTATTAGTATTAAAAAAAAGAGAGAGAGAGAGAGCGAGACTGGCCTTCCCTGAAGAAGAACGAATTCTACCAATACATTGTTTTTGAACTCAAACTGCAACTCTTCTCTGGGTCTTTAGCTTGTCAATCTACCCTACACGTTTTGGATTTGCCAACCTACACAGCATGTGAACTAATTCCTTACAAGAAATATTTTTCTGGGATGCCTGGGTGGTCAAGCATATGCCTTCGGCTAGGGTCATGATCCCAGGACGCTGGATCAAGTCCTGTATCAAGCTCACTGCTCAGTGGGGAGCCTGCTTTTCCCTCTGCCTCTCTCTCTGTCTCATGAATGAATAAATAAATCTTTTTTTTTTTTTTAAGTAATACTTTTCTGCCTATCTCTTTCACTTTTTCTCTCTCCTAATATAACTATAGATACAGGTATAGATGCAGGTATGCGCACCCATGCATATCTATAGCACACTTATCTACATCTATAAGTCTATATAGATACATGTGTGTTATATACACACATCCTATTTGTTGTTTCTCTGGAAATTTTGACTACAGATTTGGTACAAAGAGTGTTTCTAGGGAAACATCATCTTAAGGATGAGCTTTCTAAATTGGTTCTGGTGTTTCTGGAATTGGCTTTTTAATATTATTAAGTTTAAAGGCACTAATGACTCTATTTCTTGTGATACAGAGAGCACTGATAGCCCACAGTGTGGTGTGGCCAAAGTGAGAAGCAAGATACAACTACTGGATATTCATAATCATATAAGGTAAAGTTCATGTGACCATGTATACCTTGGAACATTTTATCAGACTAATGAGAATCATGAGACTGGTGGTTGCTCCTGTATCACTGGACCATGTGGAGAAAGAAACGGGGGAGCTCAAGAATTCCAACTTCCAGCTGAAGTGCCACGTAAGTGAGCTGAGACTGCTGAAAAACCAAAACCAGAAACTCATCCTGAGTGGCTGAATTACAATACAAATTGAATTTCCAACCTTGCTGCATTTTACTGTTAAAGTGAGAGCATTGATGTTGGTGGTGGGGATGAGATGCTGGACGTTGAAATGGGGATATATGGAAAGACTGATGAAACTGGGGACATCAAACCTTTAGATTCTGATGAGTCTTCTTTGCCCATAGAAGTAGTCATCCCACCACTGTCTGAGTAGATTAATCCTATTCCTGAGGGAACTGCAGTGGACTCTACTGAAATAGTACCTTGCATACACTCCTGATACTCCTCATCCCCACCACCTTTCTTTGCTTCTAGACCTCTAACTTGACTCAGATGGTGAGGTAGAAAATGTGACCCAAGTGGAGGTGTTATACATTCCAAAAGAACTATTTGATTTTTCCAATTTATTGAGGCAGAAATCTGGTGAATAGAGGTGGGGATGTATAGCTAGGGCATAGAATAATAATGGAAGGAATATATATTTGTATCAGGCTGAATTTATTGTCGTGGATTCATTAAGCAGAGACTCCAAATTTAATGTGGCAGTTAGGGAGTTAGGGCCTTAAAAGTTTGGTTGTTTGTAGAGACATGGAGCAAAGGTGGCCCCCAGTAAACAAACTTGAAATACTGGCCCTGCCTTGGTACCCTGTAGAGGAAAGGCTTCAAAGGGTTTGGGATATTAGAATGTTAGAGTGAATTTGTCATGTAAGGCCTGCTCATTTGCAGAGGAGGGTCCAGACGACATGTCATTCATCAATATTGTGAGGGGAGCCCCAGCTTCCCTGAAGATACCTGTAATGGCTCTTTTTGGTAGGACTGAAATTACAGTGAGGACTGCTGTCACTGAACACAATGGAAAACCTAATGCAATGAGGATAATTGGAACCTGGGTTGGCAAGGGCCAAGTGGCAGCATCAACTGCCAAAGGCAAGATGTCCATAGTTACTGTAATGGACAGCAGAGTCAAAGCAGCAATAAAAATTCTTTGACTCACAAAGACCTATGGTGTTGGCTAGTTGATCATAATGTCCCTAAATGTGAAAGAGATGGGAAGTTTACTAAATTTTTACTTGATTTCTGTAAATGGGAGGGTTCCAGGTCAAGTGAACAAAAGCCTAATTAAAATAATAAAAATAGAGACTAATGACCCCTCAAGTGAATTCCAAAACTTGATCCAGTTTACAGACCCAGAGCCCCTGTATAAAGAAAAGTTGAGGCCTCCTTGAGAAAGAACCATGCACCTTATCAAAAATTTATACTTGATCTTTCTCTCAGTATTTCCCCCAAAATACTATGGTCTTTTACTATGGTGACACTGCACTGGGAATGAGGAAATAATCAGACCTTCCAGAGATTACTGAACACTGACTTTGAACTGGTAATGATTCCAGGAGATCTAAAACATCACTGTAGCCCATCAGTCAGAGAAGGGGCTTTGGAAGTCAGAGGATCAATGGAGTTTTAGCTCAGGCTCATCTCACAGTGGGGTCTAGTGAGTCCCTGAAACCATTCTGTGCTTATTTTCTTGGTTCTGGAATGCTTACTTGGAGAAGGGATACTCAGCAATTGGCAGAATCCCACTGTGGTTCCCTAACATGTGGAGTGAGGGCTATTATGGTAGGAAAGACCAAATCAAGCCATGAGGACCTTCTACCCAGGGAAATAGAGAACCAATAGCAAGCAGTACATCATTCATGAAGGGATTGCCAAGACGAGTGCCAACACCAAAGACTTGAAGATGTAGGGGTGGTGATTCTCGTGATATCTCCTTTCAACTCATCTGTGTGGTCCATGCAGAAGACAGGTGGATTTTGGAGGATGAGAGTAGATTACCAAAAGCTAAACCAGGTGATGACTCTAACTGTAGTTATTGTACCAGATATGGTTTCATTGCTTGAATAAATTAACACATCATTTGGTACCTAGTATGTGGCTACAGATTTGGCAAATGCTGTTTTTTCCCCTCCATGCCTCTTAGAAAAGACCATCAGAAACAGTAGGCCCAATCTGCTAGTAGCAGAAACGAATGCTAAGCCTCTGATATGGCCCTGCTTCCCCAGGCTAATCAATCAGGTACCTGGTTGATTACGCTGGGGGCCACTTCTGTAATAGAAAGGACAATATTTTATTCTTAAGTAATAGATACTTATTCTAGATACAGATTTGTCTTTCCTGTGTGCATGCTTATTCACAGTGACCTGGTAGTTACTATTATTAATTGTATTCTCCAACCAAGGAGAGAAAGTACAAATAGAATAACTGAACTGCCCTTTGACACCTAAATGTTGATAGTAACATTCTACTTTCTTGACAACTTTCTAGTTGTTTCACTTATCTGTCTCTTATGCAAGAACCACACTCGTCCTTTTTAAAGGTTTATGTTTATGTTTAATATCAACTAGGTTTAATTTTCCCTCATATTTATTTCTCAGAACTTCCAAGCCATTCTTCTAAGGATTTTATAAGGATCTTGAGAACAAAGCTCTCAGAAAAAAACATGGTATTTTTATTAAATTAGCATCAAATTTATATCTTAACAGAGATAATTAAATGTTTTTTTTATTCTTTAAATATAACAAGGTTTCCTATTTGTTGAAGTGTTTGTGTTTGTGTGTTTATGACTTCCATTTCATTTTTTAAAAAAAATTTCTCAAAGATTTTATGTATTATCCATTTGAGAGAGAGAGAGAGCACACAAGTGGGGTGTGGGCAGAGGGAAAAGGACAAGCAGACTCCCAACTAAGCAGAGAGCCCAACATGACTGAGCTGAAGGCAGAGGCTTAACAGACTGAGCCACACAGATGCCCCACAACTTCCATTTTAAGTTTCAATGTAGACCTTGCTTCAATACAGACCTTCTGGACAGTTATGTCTAGTTCCCCACAATCTCTGCCTTACTGTTAATCCTGATGTAAAAGTGGTCTTTTCTCCCATTATTTTTTTCCAACAAATTAATAAGAGAGTATTTATTTTTATACATAAATTTATGGCAATTGTCTTGAGTTGTTGGGTTTTTGTTTTTGTTTTTGTTTTGATCACATGAACATTGAAATGAATTCTCTCAATTGATTCTGGCAGCTATTCCACATCTTAAGTTATACCTCTGCAGAAGATTTTGCCATTGTTGTCTTATTTTCATATATATTATTTCTTTCCTGTATAATTGTATTTATTTGCAATTTCAGAATCTAGTGCAATAATAATGGTGCTAAAGAAAACCCGTACCTTCTTTTAATGGGTTTTTTGGAAGACTTTTAATGTCTCCCTATTAAACCTTAAGGGGGATTTTCAAGTTGATATATTAAGTGTTTTTACACACTTATGTTCATGTATGTATAAAAAGGAGATAGTAATACCTACCTCATGGGGTGTTAGGAGGATTAAAAGAGATAATGTATGTAAAGTACTGGGAACAGTGCCTGGCATCAGTGCTCATGATGAATTTATATGGTGTTCAGGAGGTTTCCAGCTGTTTATTTCTGTGCAAAAATTGTGGCCATAAATGATGAAGTGAGTTAGTGCCCACAAAGCGCTTGGAGTGGTGCCTGGCATATAGTAAGAGTTCAATAAATGTATGTTCCTGATGTGTGCTATTATGAAGGCATTTTGTCTAGGACTGCTACTGATTCATCAAAAGCTTTTGCTGAGTTTTCACTTTCACCATTTTCCCTTTTTTTTTTAAAGATTTTATTCATTTATTTGACAGACAGAAATCACAAGTAGGCCGAGAGGCAGGCAGAGAGAGAGGAAGGGAAGCAGGCTCCCCACTGAACAGAGAGCCAGACGTGGGGCTCCATCCCAGGACCCCAGGATCATGACCTGGGCCAAAGGCAGAGGCTTAACCCGCCAAGCCACCCAGGCGCCTCCACCATTTTCACTTTTGATGTAGAAATCAAATGAATTAGGCTGGCATATTTTTTTAAAAAATTGTTTATTTATTTGAGGGAGATAGAGCCATGGGAGAGGCAGATGGAGAGGGAGAAGCAGACTTCCCGCTGAGCAGGGAGTCAGATGCAGGACTTAATCCCAGGACCGCTGGATCATGACCTGAGTCAAGGGCAGACACTTAACAGACTGAACCACCCAGGTGCCACTAGGCTGGCGTAATTTTTGGTGGTAATAACACATCTGCTTTTACAGCATCAGCCTGTCTTGGACTTGTTTTTAAGTGAGCTGCCAGAGTTTGCAACTATTTTGTTTAGGGATTTTTTTTAGCTCAACATTTAAATAAGGAATTGATTTTAGGTTTCCTTTTGATGTCATCTTAATTGACTTTTAGCATGATTTAGTGAAACTCCCCTGTGATACATTCTGGTCTGTTTTTATTTACCTGTCCTGTTTTGTTCTTTGACAGAGGCAGCTTTTCACAGCTTGTTCTCTATCTTAATTGTTTTTAATCCATTTTGGTTTTCTATCTGTTTAGGTTCCCCATCTCTTCTACTGTAGTTTCCATATTCCAGAATGAGTGCACATTTGATCCTTTACAATTTATTTCCATGGAGATGAATATCATCTTTACTTTCATCTTTTAAATTTATATGTTTTTGTGGTTGTGGTTGTGGCTTTGCTTTGTTTTGCTTTTTCCTTTAACTCTGATCAGGGTAAGAGAGGGTTCATTTTTTCAAGAGTCTTATTTATTTATTTTTCCTTTCATTCTTCTCTTTTCTATTTCATTAATTTATTGTTTATTGTTATTGCCTTCTTCATTATAATTTATAATTTGTAAATTTTAATTTTCCTTATTCTGATATTTTTGATTTGGGGAACAAGTTCATTATTTACATTCTTTCCTATTTATTTAATATTTAAGACAATGTTCCTTTGAATCCTCTCTATGTCCAATTGCCTTTGATGCATAGTATTTATACTCATTGACTTCTGCTTTTTGTGTCATTTCAGTTTTGAGTTTTCTCCTTGACAAAACTTATTCACAAAAGTGCTGTTGTTGTTGTTGTTGTTGGTTGATTGGCTATTAGTGGGTTTAGTTCCAAATCATAAATAATTTTTCATTTCATTTTTCTTTTTTTCCTTTTTTTTTAAAAAGCGTGTTTCACTACAATGTGATCAGAGACCAGTTTCTTATTTTTTTTCCATGTTTTTACAAAAAATGTACAGAGCTTTTCTATTTACAAATGTTTCATGGGTCTATGAAAAGAAGATATATTGTATGATTTCAGTGACAGAGGTTGACATAGGTAGGTAGTTAGTTAATTTAGAAGCAATTTAAATGCTTAGTTACTTCATTTTTTTTCAGTTTTATTATTGTCTTATATTAAATCATTCACATGCTATGAAAGACGAAGTCTCCTACATAAAAATGTTTCTATTTATGCTTCATTTTCTTGCCATATTGTTCATTTTTATTGATTTTATGTTACTATGTCACTGATATTAAAAATTATTTGATATTAACTTTAGACTACTCTCTTTAGCTTTATATCTTGTCTTTCTTTGTTTCATTTAATGCTGTGTACTGTTCTGAAATGACTTTTTGGTATTGAGATCATGGCTGGTCTTGGTTTTCCTCCTTCTGTTTGACTTTGCACAAAAACTTTTCCCTATCATTTTGTTTTCAACCTTTCTTAGTCACTTTGTCTTGATTTTTTTAAAGACTATTTAAATTTTGATTTTGTGATACAGTCTTTTTTTTTTAATTGACATTATTAGCCCTTTTTCTTTATTGGTTGGTGGATAGTTTTGATTTTGTACCATTATATCATTTAATGCTTTTGTTTCCGATTTGATTTTTGAGCATTGATTTTGTTTTATCTTCTACTCTTCTATCAGTAATTGCTTTGCTAGGGTTCTATGTTTCTTATACTTTTTAGCTAATTGTTACCTTTATAAAAACGTGGCCACATATATATCACATTTGTTTTCATTGTTTTAACATCTTACAGTATTTTCTATCCATAGATAATAGGGAAGGAAAAAGTTTCCACTTAGTCTGCTTCTCCCACTCAATCTCTTCACCTCCACATTTTAGATGATTATATTATGTACCTGAATGTATTTATGCCTTTATAATATTCTCAGGGCACCTGGGTGGCTCAGTTGGTTAAGCCCTGGACTCTTGGTTTCTGCTCAGGTCATGATCTCATGTGTCATGAAATCCAGCCCTGTGTTTCACTCTCCACTCAGCAGGGGGTCTGCTTGAAGATTTTCTTCCTCTGCCCCTCTCCCGACTTGTGACTTTGCATGTGTGCTCTCTCTCTAAAATAAGTAAATAAGTCTTTTCAAAAAGAAAATAAATAAATAAAATATTCTCAATTCTTGTATCTCCCTCAAATAAGTTTTTTTTTTTACCCCCATCCATGAAATAAGGGGAAATCTCATACTTAAACCTTATACCTTCTCTCCCTCTAATTCCTGCTGCTTATAGATTTTCTAAACACCAGAATTTATGATCTTCAAATTTTGTATTGACATAAGAACACATTTGTTGTAGTCTGTGTTCTACAGAAAAATGGAGCCAGTGCTCAGCACTAACCACTCACTCTCCATTTACTTCTTACTTGGTTCAAGTTCATCGCATCACGGTCTCCTTAAGGAGGCCTCACCGGACATCCTTCTTTTCTTAATAAACATATAATATATTTTCATCCCCAGGGGTACAGGTCTGTGAATGGCCATGTTTACACACTTCACAGCACTCACCATAGCACATACCCTCCCCAATGTCCATAACCCCACCCCCCTTCTCCCAACCCCCCTCCCCCCTTCAACCCTCAGTTTGTTTTGTGAGATTAAGAGTCACTTATGGTTTGTCTCCCTCACTGGACATCTTTATTCTGTTTCTGGAAATTCCCAACAATCTGTGTCTATGGCCTTCACCCTTAAACCCCTATATGCCTGGTATAAAATTATTGGGACTTTTTTGTTCATTTAGGAACTGAAAGCCCTGCATTGCTATTTTCTAGCAGTGCTAGAAATGCTGGCTTTAAAGATTCCTTATTTAATTTACTGTTCAGTAACTTTATTAGGAGATGTTTCAGGGCTAATCATTATGTGTCAGTTTTTTCCCAGGACTCAATTCACTCTTTAATACCTAAAATCAAGTTTCCTTTTATACCTGGGAAATATATTAAATTATTACTCCATTTTCTTTTTTTCCTTTGTCCTCTTCAGAAACAATATTTTTCTTCACAAACAACTATTTTAAGAATCTGTCTTCAATAGCTGTTTTTATCATTTTGGGTCTGTATCAGATTATAATTTCAGTTTGTAACTCACTGATCCCCTGTGCTTATTTTTCTCAGTTCTGTGCTCCACATAGCAGTCTCTGATTTTCTGTAATATTCCTTCTTCTGCTGTATACTACTTCTAAAATTATCTTTTATTTTTATTTATTTTTAAATATTTATTTATTTGACAGAGAAAGAGAAGGACAGAGCACAAGCAGGGGAAACAGCTGAGAGAGAGAGAGAAGCAGGCTTCCTGCTGAGCAGGGAGCCTGATGTGGGACTCGATCCCACGACCCTGGGATCATGACCTGAGCTGAAGGCAGATGCTTAACCAACTGAGCCACCCAGGAGCTCCCAAAATTATCTTTATTTTTGCATTGGTTTTATTTTTTCATTTCTGTTTTTTTAGTTTCTTTCTTTTCTTTTCTTTTCTTTTTTTTTTTTTAATTCATGCCTTTCTTCTCTTTCGTGGTTTTCTTCCTTATATATTGTTTGGCAATTTTGAGTCCTTATTTTTTTCTATGTGATCCATCATTAAAGTTTTTTTCTTTTCCTTTTCTTTTATAGTAATGACATAAGGTTTCATCTACTTGATAGCAGTAGTTTTTCTTTTTTTTTCTGGCAAATATGTATATGTGTGTGTATAAACTGTAATATATTTTATAGATCTAGGGCTCATTTTTATTATCATTATTCATCTTGAGTTGAGTGGGGTATTCTGATCCACATTTGCAAGAGGTACAAAAGAAACTTCGAGGCTGAGTTCAGGCTACTAGATCTAGCATATGTGTGAGGGAGCCCTCGGCTGCACAGAGCAGCTGCAGGGCTCTGTCATTTGCTGTTTCTCATGCCCCACTTCAGCCCTTTCCCAAAGGCTATCTCTTATTAGTGTGGCTTGATTATATAGTGCATCCTAGGTTCCCGCCTCCTGTGCTTATTCCTGGTGCCAAATGTTTTCCATGGAAGCTCCCACTTGCACTCCCATTTCTTCAAATGACTTTATTCCTCGGTGTTTCCATTGTCATTGTAAACATGTGTCCCCAGACTTTGTGCCACCCGGACAGCCGTGATGACACTTTTCATGCTGTCCTTTAATAGGTTACATGGCTTGTGGTTTCTGGTTTTATGAAAAGGTCACTTGCTGTTGTTGCTCTTCTTTCTCCTTATTGTTTAGGTATCATTATCGGTGCAGAGAAGCACGGGGAGCTGATTTTACCGTTTTAAAATCAGTAATTTCTGTTATTATTTTTTATCATCTTATCATAATCATACTTCAACAATTTGGCATATCCAAAATACAGGTTTAGAAAACATATTTCCATAGATTTTATGATCTTATAAATTCATGGAAATTTTGAAGGGCACCTGGGTGGCTCAGTAGGTTAAGGTACAGACTCTTGATTCTAGCTCAGGTCATGATCTCAGGGTGGTGAGATCAAGCCCTGTGCCAGGCTCTGTGTTGGGCGTGTAGTCTGCTTAAGATTCTCTCTCTTGCTCTTCCTGTCCCCACCCAGCTGGCATGAGCTCTCCCCACCACTCACACACACACACACACACACACACACACACACACACAAAATCATAGGAGTTTAAAGACAGGAAGACAGTGATAAAATACCCATTTTTTCCTTTTAAAGATCTTGCCTTGTACCATGTTACCTGCAGTGTGCCTATTTTTGTAAGTTTGTAAGCATAGACTATAAACAAAGAAATAAATGAATAAAGCAGCAAGAAAATATCAGGTAATCAGAAGTGCTGTGATGCAAATAAATTCTAATCAGGTGATAGGGTGAGTGTGTGTTGGGTGGGTTGAGAAGGAGTCTTCCAAGAGTGGGTATTTGAAATGTGTATTACATGCTGAGAAAGAGGGATGATGAGAGAATCTAGGGAAGGAGAGTTCTAGAAGTAGGGCACAGCAAATGCAAAGCTCTTATGTTATAAAATGTTGGCAGAATAGGATGGTGGGCACCATCAGCTATCACCAGGCAGACTGTTGGATTCAAGAGCTTGGGTTTCATTAAAGTGCACTATAAAGGACTTTATTATATATTATTATTATCATTGAGGTATAACTGATATATAACATTATATTAGTTTCAGGTGTAAGACATGATTCAATATTTGTATATACTGTGAAATGATCACCACAATAAGTCTACTTAACATCCATCATCATAATAGTTACAAAATATTTTTCTTGTGTTGAGAACTTTGAATATGTACTCTTAGCAACTTTCAAATATGCAATACATTATTATTAACTATAGTCACCATGCTGTACATTACATCCCCATGACTTATTTATTTTATAACTGCAAGTTTGTACCTTTTGACCCCTTTCACCCACTGATGAAAAAAAAAGAATACATCTTATAATGAAATCAGATGCCCTTGACTCACATTCATCATTAAATGGATACTGTGCATGAAAATACAAACCCTCTTAATTCACCAGGTACTAATAAAAGATTTCCCCACATACAGATTTGTAAAATTTGAGTTACAATCGAAAACATATCATGTCCCTGACCTCATGTGTTTTTCCATCTGGAAGAATTTGAATTGTAAACAAGGAATCTAAAACCTGTATTGGTGATGACCTAACCAAATTACACTCATGAAGACCTAGGTACATTCTCAAAGGGAGACACTCTGGATTGAGAGAGCACTTTTCTGAGACAGGTCTCACAAACAAATTACACCAACTCATTTGAAATAAGTATAAATTGCCTCTATTTTGTGGTTGAATAAATATACATTCAAGGTTTAAGGAATTTTCCCAAGGTTATATGGCTAGTAAATGGCAGCGCCCAACAACAGCAAAAAAACCCCACAGTTTTACCTATTGCCAAGCCCAGATTTTTCCCTATGCAGGCCATTTGCTAGGCTACAGGTGGAGAGAACTTGGGGCAGGAAATGCCTTCCCAATCTTTGGAAATCCCTCCCCTATTAGTAATCCTGTCCAAAATTATGCAAGAGGCCTCTCTGGTGAAACCATTTATTTATCTCTATCAGAGATCAGGCTTGCTTTTCCCAAAGCTGTGAGCCTCAGAATTGACAACAGCTGCTGGACACCTGAGTGTTGTTATTTTTGCCAGGAGACAACAGAGTGAATGACTTGTAGCAGCTTTGGAACCCTGATGAGTTCAAGGCCCAGAGGAGAGATTGCAAAAGGTAATTCCCAGATAATACAAGGGGAAAAGGAAGCTAGACAAAATCCCTGTATCACTCTTTGAAACTGTGCTATGAGAAATGAATTTAGAAATCTGAGAAGAAAAATTGTCTTGTGTGGGGTACTTCGAAGAATTTTTTTATCTAGTTTTCCTTTACTCTTTGGGAATTGAACTCCCATGCAATGAAGTTGTGAAACTGGAATTTCTCTTCCATTTGGAGCAAGATTTAACTTAAGATAAAATTGGATGATTCCTTTAAAGACACCACATGTCTTAGATACAGGTCAGGAAATTGTTAGCCACTCGTGTGCCATGGATCTCATTCTTCCTTTTGGTATTTTTTTGTAAATTGGTGGTGGAGGTATAGGGGTCTCATATCATTCAGATGCAGCATTTCCTTTCTTTTAAAATACTGAATGCATTCAGCACTTCTGCAAGGGAGAGACAGTGCCATTTGTGTCTCAGTTATGGCAGAAAACTTGTTTTAAAGAATTAATTCAACATGAAGTTAGTGTGTACCATGTGCCAAACCATCTGGTAGGTACTGAAGGTCAGATATGACTACAATGCCAGCCCTGCCCTCATAAGGCTTTCCTTCACTTTAGGGAAACTGATGCACAACCGAGTAATTCCAGTGTGCAATGGGCAAGGCTCCACACATTTTCTTGAAATCTTACGGGCCTTCCTAGTGGTTCATCATTCTTCCATTTCCTTAGGAAGGAGCTGTAGATGAACACCATGACCACATATTAGAGGAGAGTCTTGGAAGTAGATGTATGGAGATTTGTGAGAAGTTTTTCAGGGGTTCTTTGTGAGACCATATTTGAGATTGGCCTGGAGTTAAATTTTAATCTCTCCACTTCTTGTACCTGTGACTTGTATGACTCCTCCGGGAGTTGAGAAGGAATTAAAGGGAAGAACACGGTCTTTGCAGCTGGTCCTGCCACAACAGTTGTTGGTACCCTAGCCATGTGGTTGTCTGGGGCTGGCTTCACTCTCCATGTGCACTTTTGTGGCTTTCTCAGTGACCCCACAATGGAATATTGCAGTTGTAAGTCAGGTGACAGGAACGATGACTTTTTCTTGAGAGCTACACGTACTTCTGCACCCCTCACCCTGCCCAGCCCATTCTGTGATGAACCCATTCCCTTATTCCTTAACCTTTAGGTGGCCCTTTCAGCCACAGTCCTTTTAAGGTTGCATTTAGGCTAGATATTTCCCACGTGCCTCACACCAAGTTCATTATTTTCATTACTGTCTGTGAAACTGAATTTTGGTCTCAGTCTACCTCCTTGTCTCTCTGCTATGATATATTCAGTTAATATCTATAGGCTTCAGATTTCTCAAGTGTAGGATAAGAAAAACAGGTCTCAGGTGAAGTGTCAAACAACTCAAGTCATATTAAAAATGAATAAGTTCATAAAATCAAAGAAATAATGATAATAATAATAATAACAACAACAAAACAAAAGGGGGAAAATCCCACGACAAGGAAACAATCAGTGAAGAGCCAAGACAGTAATAGGAACTAATTTTTCCTAAGTGGTTTTGGCCCTACAGGACATTTATCAACATCTGAGGACATTCTTTCTGTAATTAGAGAGCAGGTTACTCCTGGTATCTAGGAGCTGGAGGCCAGAGATGCTGCTAATAATCTTCCCATCTCCCACCAATGACAGAGAATTATCCTGACCATGTAGAATCCATTCAGTAGAATCCATGGTTGGAAACCCTAAAAGAATTTAATAAGGGCATGGGTGAATGAAACAGAAGTCAACAAAGTGACAAACAAGAGAAAGAAGGGAGAGCTTAGGAAGCATGCTGATATCCAAACAATATCATTACTCGAACAGAATAGCCCTAGTTGAAAAGTAGATGCCAACTTTCAAAGCAAACATCTAATGAGATCATAACTGATGTCAAGGAAAAAGGCTATCTCATATTTATCATCAGTGTCCTTAAATTAAAGATCTCAATAACTGGAACAAAGCCATATTCAAAGACATAAAATGAGAACTCCACCCCACCCCCCGGAATGAAGGAAGAAGTGGATCTGATAATCCAAGAGTAATACTGTGTTCCCACAATATGGCACAGGTATCTTCCATTTCTACAGATAAATGTGTTAAAAGCAAACCTTCTGCAGAAAATTTCCATTAATAACTCGATCTAAGACTTTTTAAAAACAATTTAACAAACCTTAGAATATAGTGAGGGTACTTATAGAACAAACTTCCTGTGAGAATATTTTTTTTTTAAGATTTTATTTATTTATTTGTCAGAGAAAGAGGAGCGAGAGTGAGCACAGGCAGACAGAGTGGCAGGCAGAGGCAGAGGGAGAAGCAGGCTCCCTGCCAAGCAAGGAGCCCGATGTGGGACTCGATCCTAGGATACCGGGATCATGACCTGAGCTGAAGGCAGCTGCTTAACCAACTGAGCCACCCAGGCGTCCCTTCCTGTGAGAATATTAACCAAGAACATGAACAGTGATATCTTAAAGGGATATGATGTAAAAGGAAGGGGCTTTATTTCTTTTCTTTTCTTTTCTTTTTTAAGGTAAGGCATGATTAGCCCTGATCATGCATGAATGTGTGTATTTGTTGTTTTATTGTTTTTTAAGATTTTATTTATTATTTGAGAAAGAGAGAGAGAGAGCATGAACAGGGAGAGGGGGAGAGGTAGAGGGAGAAGCAGACTCCCTTCAGAACAGGGAGCCTGCTGTGGGACTCAATCCCAGGACCCTGGGATCATGACCTGAGTTGAAGGCAGATGCTTATGCGACTGAGCTACCCTAGTGTCCTGAATGTGCCTATTTGTTTCACTACCTGGGGGCACTGGTCTGATCCTTTTCCTGAGAATCCACTTCTACAGATTTCTGAATGGCACCCTGGGAACCAATCTAAGCCTCACAAGTCAAGGGAAGAAAATCAGATAATATTAAAAATTACATTTTTTTATTCCCAACAAATAACTCTATTTTCCTCATCTCATGGCTGCTGGGATTTTGCAGCAGCAGCAGCAGCAGCAGACACTCATAAGTTGTAGACAAATCAAGTGAAGGAGCAGTAACAATTATTTCCTCTGAAATAAAACAGAATGGTGATATGTCTGCCTAAAGATGAAAACATGTGTGTTCTTCACTTGTCAACTGGTTTACCACTCTGACTAGAAAACTCTTTCCCTTTTCATTGTGGCACATTGCCTTCTTATTTGGAGAGGCAATTTATGCAATAGGACCTGGCAAAGTTCCTGGAACATAGATTGTGCCTGATCAATGGTCATTACTTGTGCACTGTAAACAAGAACACTATATTTCATTATTTGGGAAGAGGCGAAGACTCATTTTATACACAAATCTTGACAGACTAAAAATATGTTTCCTAAATGTCACTCAACTCCTATCTCTTTAATAAGACTAGGTCTCTTTAAAGAAGATAAAAGAAAAAAAAATGTGGATAGGTAAACATTAGGAAAGGATAAGATAGAAGGAAGGGAAAAAAGAGATCTTGAAACAAACCCTTTGTGTATTCTTTCACTGCCGACCGCCCCCCCCACGAATGCTAGGATGTAGCTTTCCCTATGATCACACTTAACTTATATTGTGTCACTAATTGCATGGCAATTCTTTAATTGAATTTATTCAATCTTTTCTTCATGCACTTTGGGAAGTGGAAGAAATACAACAGGGGCCTAGGTATAGTCATTTATTCAGGGTACTTAAGAGATAAACAATTTAGTTTGCTTTGACAAATGAAGCTTGAGTAAAGATGAGCACATAGGAAGAGTTCCAACAAAATACTGGACCATAGAGACCATACAATTTCCAGAGAAATATGCACAGTAAAGAAGATATTAAGGGTAGGTAGGAATGATCTGGAGACAAAGGAGGAAAATCTCATGTGGACAGAAGACTAGCCTATGCAAAACCCAGCAAGCAACACACACACACACACACACACACGCGCGCGCGCGCGCACCTCTTTTTGCTTATTCAAAAGTTACCAAAATATGCACATTCCTCTTCCTCATTCCATGAACAATATATTCTGGAGATCTGCTCATACAGGTTCATTAATTTTCAATTACTTAGGTAGGGTTCCACTGTGTGAATACAGCTGAACTTAAACAGTCCTGATTGATCCCTTAGATAATTTTGGATTTTTGCTATTGCAAGAACGTTGCTTTGAATAAAATAAAAATGTTTTCCCAGCTTGTCATCCGTCTTTACAGGTGCTTTGAACAAACAAAGTTGTTTGTTTATATGTAGTCAAAAATATTCCTTTCTGGCTTGAGATAACTTATATGTTATATATGAAATTTCCATAAATATTTAGGTCTATTTCTGGACTTTCTATTCCATTTCTTGGTTTTGATTTTCTATTTATTTGTCAGTAATACATTTTAAAATTATCGAGGCTTTATACAACATTTAATATCTTTTTTTTCTGATAATTTTTTTAAATTTTATTTTTTATAAACATATAAACATTTAATATCTTTTAAGGCTATATCTCTGCATTACTTTCAGTATTATTATGGTCATATTTACTTCATGTTTTATATAAGATTAAAGCCAGCTTATCTAATTCTGGAAATGAATCTTGGTACTTTCATGGACTTAATTTATAAATAACTTGGAGAGAATTGACATCTTTATGAGACTGAGTCATTCTGTTAAAAGCAAGTTATATATTTGTATTCATCAAGTCTACTTTTGTGTCCTTAGGGATTTTTTTTTTAAGTTATTTCTTGTACATTTGTTATATGTGCCCTGTGGCTTGTTTTTTTTCCTCTCATTAAAAGTTAAGTCTTCTCTTCCATTATATTGTATTAATTGTCTATATATATGAGAGTTATTGACCTTTGATTATAAACTCTATCCTGCTACCTCATTGAATGAATTTACTGGCTTTAGTAGTTTGTTTTTCTTACAGAGTCTGGGGTTTCCTGGTTACATGATCACATCATCCACAAATTGTGTGTGTGTGTGTATACTAATCATCTTATTATCAATTTTAATTCTCCAATGTCTTTTGCTTGCCTGATACATTGGCCAATGTCCCAGTTAAAAGTTAAATAACAATTACAGAAGTGAGGGAGAACATCTGTGTCTTGTTCCTGGCTCTAAAAATTGATAATGTCACAAGAATCTTTCCTTCCAATGAGCTGGATGTGGTTTGTGTGTGTGTGTGTACATGTGTGAATACACACAATCATGTTTAGGTACATAATCATTAATTTTATCGTATTACAGTTGGTGTTTTATTAAGAATATGGTGGAAAGGGGTGCCTGGTGGCTCAGTGGTTTAAGCCGCTGCTCAGGTCATGATCATGGCTCTCTGCTCGACAGGGAGCCTGCTTCCCTCTCACATTCTCTGCCTACTTGTGATCTCTGTCAAATAAATATAAAATCTTTAAAAAAAAGAATATGGTGGAAAGTTATCAAATTTCTTTCAGTTTCTGTGGAGAGGCTTATACAATTTCTATAATTAAATGAAATAATATAATAGATTGTATTAATGTATTTCTCAATAATCATCCTTGACTTCCTAGAATGGAAACTCATAAAGTAAATTAGTCTACAGTTTTCTCTTTGTGAAATCATTTTCATATTTTGAGTCAAGATCATAGTTTTCCATTTGAATAATTTAGAAATGTCTCTTTTGTCCCTTGTAGTCTAGAAAAGTTTATTTTTATTTTTATTTATCTATTTTTAAAGACTTTTTATTTGAGATAGGGAGAAAACACACATGCAGGGAGGAGGGGCAGAGAGAGAGAAGTAGACTCAATGGGGAGTCTACTTCTCCTTTTCCTTGTGGGGCTGGATCCCAGGACTCAGCGATCATGACCTGGGCTGGGCAAATACCTAATCGTCTGAGCTATGCAGGTGCCCTGGAACAGTTTGAGTAGTATTAGAATTTCTGTGTATTTTTGATAGAATTCTCCTCTGAAATCACGTGTTTTTTATATTCTTTTAGCAATATAGTGTTGTGAAAGTTCTCCTCTTGTATGTATATCAATCTATTTAGTTTCTGCTTTTATAAAATCAGTTTGGATAAATAAGATTTTATTAAAATGTCATACATTTCATCCAGTTTCTATTTATTTGCTTGGGGTTTACAAAAAAAAAAGTCTCCTGTGTTTTTCATTCTGTTTTTCCTGTTTCTGCATTTATTTTCCCCTTGACATAATCATTTTTATTTTGTTGTTGTTGTTGTTTTTTCCCTCAGGTAAGTTATTGTTGTATCAATTTTTTTGTTTCCACATATAATTTATTTATTAGTGAGTTTTTCCTGTTAGTTTTTTCCCCCTAAATGATTAATTTGTATTTTATCTTCAACCCCTTCTTTACTTCAGTTAATTTGGTTATTATTTTTCAACTTTTTGTGCAAATCTGCAATGAGATGCTAATTCACTTTCATTATTCTTTTCTGCTCATGAGGTTTTTTTTTAATTTATTTATTTTTAGCATAACAGTATTCATTGTTTTTGCACCACACCCAGTGCTCCATGCAATCCGTGCCCTCTCTAATACCCACCACCTGGTTCCCCCAACTTCCCACCCCCCGCCGCTTCAAAACCCTCAGATTGTTTTTCAGAGTCCATAGTCTCTCATGGTTCACCTCCCCTTCCAATTTCCCCCCAACTTCCTTCTCCTCTCTAACTCCCCTTGTCCTCCATGCTATTTGTTATGCTCCACAAATAAGTGAAACCATATGATAATTGACTCTCTCTGCTTGACTTATTTCACTCAGCATAATCTCTTCCAGAGTTTTTTTTTTTTTTTTTAAGATTTTATTTATTTGACAGGCAGAGATCTCAAGCAGGTGGAGAGGCACACAGAGAGAGAGAGGAGGAAGCAGGCTCCCCACCAAGCACAGAGCCCGATGCAGGGCTCAATCCCAGGACCCTGGGATCACAACCCTAGCCAAAGGCAGAGGCCTCAACCCACTGAGCCCCCCAGGTGCCCCTCATATGAGTTTTTAAAACTGTATTTCCTCTGAACAATTTTTTTTCCCCTGCATCTTGGTTCTGAAATATAGTGTTTTCATTATCATTGCCTCCTAGAAATTTTACAATTTGGATTTAATTACCTTCGACCTGAGACTTGCTTATGAAGAGACTGAAGTTTTTCATGAATATCAAATATTATGTTTATCAAGTACAATGTACATATTATGATTTCTAACATGTGGGAAGGTCTACTGCCTGCCCATTGAAGATGGATTGGTGGGGAACAGGCTGTGGAGACCTCTCTTTATTGGAGTTTGCCTCTGTTCCAAGATACATTTTAGGTTGCTTGAAATTGAGTGATGTGGTAGCCCATACAAAGAAGATGGCTATTAGAATGAAACAAGCTGATAGATTTGGGGTGTATAAAGGGATTGTGATGAAATTTTCATGGTGACTCATTGAAAGTACTGTCCATGGTTAAGAAAGGAGCTAAGTCTGTTGACCAATGGTCAGGCTTGGGCCACTGCATGGGTGGAGGAGCTACTCATGGAGGCAGGCACTGACCAATGAACAGGCTTGGAGAGAAAGACAAGGAGAAGTGTGATATACCAGCATTTAGGTGCCTGGAAAATACACATGGAGGAATGTTCTCAAGACAGTTGGATACAGAAAGGAGTGCAGGGTTGGAGACACATTTTAGAGTCCCTTAGCAATGGGGTGGGAATTCCATACATGGAACTGGCTGAGGGAAGGACTTTATAATAATAATAAGAAAGGACTGAGGAGGGGACCCAGAGAGCTCTAGGCATTTACGGGATGAGCCAAGGATTCATAACTTGTGAGCGAGGCTGAGAAGGAGCCGCTCGCTCTCTCTTCTCCCTGAATGGTGACTGCCTTGAAGCAGACACATAATCTGAAACATGGAATGTAGTCAGGAAAGTGTTCATTAAATGAATACATAAGTGAGTGTGCAGGCAAAGCAATTTTCCAGAACTAAGGAAAATTATAAATCTGTTGTGCTCATTTAATCAAGAAAACTGAATCATGAAGTTAGTGGTGCTTCACCTGGCACTGCCAGGGAAGGACTAACCTCTGTAGAGAACCATGGGTCCATCAGTGGTGTCTTTATCCAGTGGTAAAATACAGCCTCTCTGTCAGTCTGGCTGTGCTTTACCACCCTGCCAGCATGATCGCTTTGACAGCTAGTTATTTTACTAAGTTATCAGCAAGCAGGTAATAGCCCCTCAGTTCAGTCAAAACAGTCAAATTAGATGTATATGTAGACACAACTTTCCTTTGCCAAGAAGTATGACATGGAAAGGGATGAATTAGAAGATAGAACAATAGCACCCTGTATATGAACAATGTGGCATCTGTCTCCAGCGAAAACACATATTGTTTTTGGAGTAAGAATTGTCACTGAAGCTTGGAAAAGCTTCAAAAGAAAACCCAAACATGCTAACTTCATCACAGTAATTGAAACATTCAATTTTCCAAGCTTTCATGGGAAGGAAGGGAAAATAAAATGAATACAGAAGTGGAAGTCCTTAGTAGGAGAGGTGTAAGTCAGCCCGGATCCAAACACTGATTGTTTTTACCCTTACACTTTGCTACTGTTTTGGTTGATCTAGGAAAACCTCTTCAGTGACCTTTAAAAGAAATATCAAATAATTTTCTTTCCTAAATAATGTGGCAAGAAGCCATCTGGCCAAAATTTTACATAATTGTGTCCTTATATGTTTTAAAAATGTATTATATGCATGACCCTGATCCAGTGTTCTTAGTTTAGAATGGAGCGCCCTTCTCTTCTGTCAGTCAAATAAGCAACTTACCCATTGGACAAAGCTGCCTGATGGGTTGCTGCCGGAGGAACTGAAATAGCTGTTAAGCCTAATAGTCTTTATCATTGATGTGACATGTTGTCATGTTTTGTCTAATGCAGTTTATAGTACTCTACCACGATTTTTCTCCCAAGCTTTCACTGTTGTGTTGTTGGCTCTAGTCTTGCACTAACAGTTGATTTCCCGATGTAGTCTGCTCTCTGTTTGAACACAGGATGTTCTGAACATTGAAAGGGCCCAGTTATTTGTTGGGTAGATAACTGTTGCTTTCTTCCTCTCCTCCCTTTCTCTTCCTTCTCGCCCTCCTTTCTCCAAGCTCTGCAGTAAGCAAACGGTTCACCAGGTTCTGCCCAGCCCTCTGCATTAGTGACTTCTGAGGGGGTTGGCTGTTCCAGATCTTGGTCCCCCCACTGCAAGTTTTCCAATTAAATCTACTTTCTCTTTCCTTCTGTGCCCCTTAGAGCTGTAGTCAGTTAAGCAAAATTCAGAACCAGTGCACATTGGGCTGCTTAGTTTACTGACATGGGAAATTCAATCTCAATGTACAGTTCCAGTTTTAATTGCTAATATTAAGTGATTTTTTGAATTTCTAATGAATACCTAATTAGAGAAAATGTTCTCCTCACTAACATGTAATTATAGCATTCCAAACACGTTTACTCTAATTAAACAAAACAGTTTGACTAATTACAATGGCAAGGCAGTACACAGTGGATTTCTGTCTTGAAGGTGCTCCCTTAGACACTCTTTCCAGAGAAAGAAATTTTCTTTCAGGCACTTTCAAGGCAGCTCCTGGTAGTTCCAGCTATCCCCAGGATGAGTGGAAGTCATCAGACTGGAGACTCAATGTGTCCTCCATATGATAGAGCCATCTCCATGGGGTTCTTCTGAAGCCTTCTTTTCCCCTTTGAAAAGGAATAAATGACTCCAGGGCTCGTGGAACAGCCACCAGGAATAGGCTCTGGAATCTAAAGACTTTGCTTCAGGTCCAATGTTTTAAGTTGTATACATTTTGCATTATATACTGCAGCAAATCTGTTTTGACTTTATTTGAAGAAATAATAGTTTCTTCCAAATCTTTGACACCTTGAAAAATAACCCACACTTTCCTGTGGCTCCCTGGGCCCTTGGCACGAGGCACTGGAATCTTGCAGTTGTGATTTGGGACAAGAACTATTGTGTCTGAATGCAAAGGCCATCCTCTTGAAGCCCCTGTTTATGGTATATGCTCAATGGTATGGATCTCATCTGAATCAGCATTGAGGATGGTTAAACTTTAGATCTTCTGATAGCTCTTATATATTAAGCTGCTACTGAAATTTGGAATTAGAGCCTAAAATGTTTCTATTAGCCTATTATCTCTGCAGTATCCAGCAGCATTACTAAGGAAACAGATCACTTGATCATTTCACCTTTCTTTCTTTGAACCGTGCAGTTCTAGTGTCTGTACTAGAGAGCCACTGAAAACAAATTCACACATAAGCCTTTAAGGAGGCTAATCACAGGTCCATGGATCACATGAATCACACAAAAATGATACAGATGGATGAGTCTATACCTATTCATGTTACACAGACATCCATCCTGGAGAGATCTGCCTGAAGGGAGGTGATCATGACATGTAGTTATGAGAAAATACTTCTGGACAAGACGTGTTTCACCCAAGCTCTGAGGATAGGCTCATGATTTAGTAAGAAAGAGTCATCACATGTAAGAATAGACTTGGAAGAAGATGAAGAAAGGAACCAACAATGGCAGAAGAGAACAAGCAGGAAGAATGATGTAGTGCAGAGGATTAAAATCCAAGATGAACAGGGTGGGAAAGTAGGATGAGCAACTTAATAGAGGGTCCAGCTTTCTCAGCTTTCAGATTTTCAGCTTGAAAAGCCATGCTTGGGTGTTTGACTGTGCTGGTTGACAATCGCCCATCCATGCTTTCAACAAGTATTGAACCACACTTGTTCCAACATGTAGGAGCCATGACATGTCCATACACTGGTGTGATATGAAGTGATCTGTGCCATAAAAAGAGAAGAAGATAAAGTCAAGAGGACTTCAGAGATATCAGCCTGTCCTGGCTTCCCAGCTTTCTCCCCTGCTCAGTTCTGTTTGGTGACTCTGCTCACAACAGTTTCCCATAGATTGCCTGCACTGCTCAATGTCTCCCGTTATCCACAGCTCACATTTCCATCTCAGACCACTTGAAAACCTTCTCCAACAAAACAGGAAAATGCTAGCACTGTTCTAAGGGCTTCTCAAGTATTAACCAATCCAACTGGCCCACACATAAATAACTAGTAACTTACAGAGCCAGTATCTTACCTACAGATGCTGATTTCAGAACTTGAATTTCTAAGATATAGACCCCAGTGCCTTTACAATGCCTTCTTTGTCATCACAAAGTATCCGTGATTTAATCATATGAAAGGTCTGTCCCCTCTGAACCCAGAAAGTACTCCTATGGTTCTCATCAAGTACTTGTTTCACTGTCATTTCGTTTTTGGGTTCTTGAGAGTAGGACCCAGATTGTATCTTCTGTTTATATCTTAACAGAGAAATTTTGAGAAATATCATCAGTCAGGGAATCAGAAAAAATGAAATATTTGTAAAAAAAAAAAAAAAGAAGAAGAGTGATCCTATATCCAACAAAGAAAGATCCCAAAGAGTCCCAGATTCTTATTTCATTTTCCCCCTCATTTTTGAATAGGTTTGGTCATTTTCTTGCTTCTTCGGAAAATAGAACTTAAGAATATTTTCCTTTAGCTAGTCTTGCTTTGAAGACAAAACTGCAGAATGCATACTTAGATGCTTTGTGGTTATCTTACTTTAGCATAACTTTCCTGATGTAGACAGGGAAATCTCTGAGGGTTTTTTGTTATTTGTCTTTTGGTCTTCCTGACTTCTTCTTTGTGGTTCTCTCCTATGTTTTGGCATTACCTACCTACCTTGCAAGAGCTTCCACTCTGGTACCTGATCCCAACCTACCTTTCCTAAACAGGTCTTGCACTTAGTTCTCTTTAGAGGGCCAACTTTGGAGGCTTTATTAGTATTTTAACAGCACAGATGAATTTACACTCAAGTGTAAATGAATGCCCACTCATCCTTCTAATTATTGTTGCTTTTATTACAATTGTTAAATAGACATCTAACAATGTCTGGACTTTTGCAAATAGTGGTATTTTTTAGCACAATGAATATTTCTGCTTGATGCTCAAAATACCTCATAAAATTCAAAGAAAATCAAACACCTGATGCCTTACTTTAATCAATGCAAACATCGTTCACTTGAAACACTCATGAATCCTTTTCATAGATCCTAACTCAGTGGAACCTGCTTAATGTTCATTAAAACTTTAGCTTCTGTTTAGGTGGCCTCTTAGCTGTGTTGGCATATAATGATTTTTGTCCTCTGAGTTCTAAAGTTAGACCATTAATCTAATGGAATCAAGATTTGAAAGACAGGCTTATAAAAAGTAAACACAAGAGCATTATTCTCATAAGGATTTCTTTTGCCTAATATAATACCATTTGCTTATCAGAATTCTGTTCCCTGTATGATGGACTAAATTAGAATGTAACTGGACAAATGTTAAAGTAAATAAAAGATATGAATTGTAAAGTGTAGATTTCAAGTAGCACAGAACCCAGTGGTTAGATAAGTTTTAACTCCTACCTTCACTACAATTAGGAATAAGAAAAATGAAATTTACTTTAACACTACTTTATTTGAGGAAAAAATTTCAGCTCAACCAAACTCCGATGTCCTGAAATGTCTTAAACTGTCTCATAAGTACTAATTGCTAGAATGATCTTAAGTAAGACACTTTTGTCTCTTCATGCCTCAGTTTTCACACTGTAAAATGATGATATTGGTCTGTGAAGCTCTAAGATACTTACCAGTTCTGTATATTAGTAATTCCAAGTGAAATTTCCTTCAGCTAGCATGCCATTAAATGCTACATTTTTATTTGCTTTCTGATTTCCTTTTATTCGTTTAATAAAACTAGCTTATGAATCATCTTTTCTTATCTTTTTGATATTGGGGAACTATGGGCACTTGGAACTAGTTTCAAATGTAAATTATATTTACCATTTTCTTTTACTCCACCAGGGACATGTGCATGTAAAAAGGTTTGCCTTCGTCCATCTATACTCTGCTAACTCATTAGGAAAAATCAAAAGTGAGATGGTCCTTCTCTCCTGTTAATAATTACACAGGGACCTAACACAAACAGAAGAAATTATATGGAGATTTTCCCATTTAATATATGGTATTTATTTTCCCGATTGTATTATGATGCAGGAAACATCATCACTCATTTTACAAATAAAGTATGTTACAGAATAGGAACTGGAATTACTCTAAAATCTAGGGGCATTATGGGTACAAGCAGCCATGGTTATATGCCTCTTTTCTGCAACCCACCAACACACACACATGCTCCTTACAAACATACAAAATAAAAAGCTAAGAACAGGTTTCTATGTTTATGTAAGTCACTGCCTGTAGAATAATTATAAAAAGTAAAACATTGTGTAGTGTAGGAACATCATAAAAGCTCAACAAATGTAATTGCTTATTATTAATTTTGCCTGTTTCCTCTTCTACAAATTATGATAGATCCAACCTCAGTGTAGTTGTAAGAATTATAAATGTGGGAATGACTAATGCTTCATGCCCAGTACCTTCTCATAGAATGATCAAACACTCTTCCTTTAAATAATTTCAGAGCCTAAGACTGTTAGGAGTTCTGGATAATTCCTCCATCAAATAGACAAATCCTTAGCATTCTATTAATCATTTCGCTTTCAGTTGTGCTTATAGTAAAAACAAGTGACAAATCTCAAAGGCTTAAAACAGTAAAGGTTTCCTTGTTACCGTCTGTACATTTCACCTGACGTATTGTTCTATATTCCTTACACCCTAGAGCCAGACTGGAGATGAAGCCCTTATCTGGGGCACAAAACAAATGACAGAACTAGGCAACTGTTCTTAATATTTCTGCTCAAGAGTGGGCAACATTCCTTTGTTTCATTTTTTTTTAAGATTTTATTTATTTATTTGTCAGAAAGAGAGAGAGAGAAAGCACACAAGCAGGCAGAGAGGCAGGCAGAGGCGGAGAGAGAGGCAGGCTCCCTGCTGAGCAAGGAGCCCGATACAGGACTCGATCCCAGGACCCTAGGATCATGACCTGAGCAGAAGGCAGCGGCCTAACCCACTGAGCCACACAGGCGTCCCCCTTTGTTTCATCTTACTAGCCAAAGCAAGTCAAAGGTCTTAGAATGTGTAACTGTCACACAAAGAGAGACAGTCAATATTTGTCTCAGACTACCACTTTTCTAAAAAAAAAAAAATTGCTCGTATGTAAGTGGATGATGGCAAATGGGTCCATCATTTGTCTATTTACTTATTTATGTACCATTCATCAGGTGTTCAGTGAAGAACTGTTGTGTTCTAGATACCATGTTACATCTTATAGATGGCAAAGAGAAAAAAAATGTGATCTACATCATGTGGCTTTTTTTGGGGTGGGGGCAGAAAACCTTACCATATTAGGGAGATGTCTGTGTGTGTATAACTGCTTGCATGTGTTTGGAGCATGGCTGTGGTGTCAAGCAGACAGACAGACTCACATACATGAAAGTAGTGGGCATTTATGTGTCACCTTTTGAAAATCATAAAAGAAAGAGAGAAAACAGCATGAGCAAAGGCACATAGACCTAAAATGCACTCCGCATTGAGGGAATGTAAACTTCCTCAAAGCAGAGGTCACATTTTGTTCTGCTCACTACTCTGTCTGTCTTCAATAACTGTTCCTTGAAAAGAGAAGAGCAAGTGATCCAACACATGGGTGTACAGAGTGAAGCCAGAAATGATGAGTGTACAGGAACTCACACTGAAGACCTCTATAGCGAAACTCCTCTTAAATAGTGACAGTGGTGCCTGCTTCGAGTATCAGAGTATCAGAGGCCATGTGTTTAGCATTAAAAAAAGGACTCACCGGAGAGAAGGAGGTACCAGCTTGGGCGTATTGTCTTTCTCTTTTTGTAAAGACCAACTAGAGGGCGAGACATAGCTCCATGTTGAGAGGGGACTGAAAGGTGCCTGGCTTTTGGTGACCAGAGGACAAGGAGGCTCTGATTCAAGAACAAAAGAGGCAACATATGCTAATCATATGCTAATCAGCATTATGTGGGAGAAACCGTGTTTATGAGGGGAGCCAATGATTACTGAAACCTTGAAGTTTACTGGGATTTGTTAGTATCCATACCCACTCTACATTTGTGTGTGTGTTTATGTAATATTTATATTTAGAGTTCAAAGTCATTATTAATGTATCATCTCCATTAATTTAACTTCCTGACATGACTTTGAACTAGAGTGAATGTAAGACATGAGGTACCAAGGAAAACAACTATCTGTAGAAAAAATCCCAGTGTCTCTGTATGGATTGCATACTGTAACATAACTGCAAACATCCTACTAAGTTCAAAGACCTCTGAAGAAATAGATGTATTACCAGAAATGAGCTTAGTGCTTTGCAAAGATGAGGTCTCTGGTAAATGCTTTGTGAATGGATATATGAGTAAATGACAGTGGTTCTTATTGATGGAGGGCTTTCCTTATATTTTGTTTGAGTCTGCAAGAGGTCTAGTCACTGTTCTAAACCCACAGTCTTTGGCACACTGCTGTTGGATGAATAAATAGAAGTTAAGGAGCTTTCTAGAACCTACTAAAAAGAAGTTTTATCCTTTGTAAGCTCATTTCAATTCTATTTCATTAAATCTAATAAGCATGTGCCAAATCATCGCTAAACATTTGGAACCGTGTGAGGAGGTTCTGTGGTTTTAGTTATAATGAACACTTGATCCACACTTTCAAAGATCTCACTGTTAAAAAAAAAAAATCTCACTGTCAACTGAAGAAACACATCATTTTATTTAAAAGAATAGTGTAATTGGTACTTGAAAAATTGTACATTTACGGAGCCAAGAAGTACGACTGTTTCTGGAAAGCTCATATGAATGGTTCTAAGGGATGTGCTGGGTCAACTGAGTCAACAGTGCTGGGTCGACTCTGTTAGCCAGAGTGTCAAAGTTGAAGATGCAGTCTACTTTCAAGGTGTTAGAAAGAACTGAGTTTTCCTGGGGTGGAGGGTAGGGCAAAATAGGTGAAGAAAATTAACAAGTACAAACTTCCAGTTATAAAATAGTTAAGTCAGGGAGATAAAAATACAGCATAGGGAATGAAGTTAATAATATTGTAATCACTCTCAATGGTGATAGACAGTAACTACATGTTACTTGCCATGTATTATGGTGAACATTGCATAATATATGCAAATGTTGATTCTATGTTTTACACCAACAACTAATATGACACTGTATGTCAACTGTACTCCCATAAATGTAGATAAATAAATAAAAAGCAATTTAAAAAAAATTGAGTCTCTCTCATCTTAAAAAGCAATGATTGAGAGATACATGAGTAAAGTTGGAGAAAATATAAGGAATTATTCTGAATATATGTTTTCCCAGGGAGATTGTCTTTTCTGTAATTAATCCATGTTAAAGGATTTCATTTTACAATTTTATCTTATGCTGTAAAGAGAAAGGAATGAATTCTTGAGCACTGTATTTTACCAAGTCATAAATTCACATAGCTACATCAACTGTTTCAAATGAGAACTGTAAAATATCAAGAAGAAAACATTATCAATTCTTTTGTTATTGACTTGTTCTAGAGTTATAATGTCAACTTCATATATTTGTTGTACAGTTTTTATTATATTATTTCTCAGGCAATTACATTTTTACTGCCAATTTAGAGGATTTACTTGATATAATCATTGAGTACAGGCATAGTGCTAAGTATTTCAATGAGAATGTTATCAAATGAGTCTAATTTTTCTTGCCCTGTTGTAATCAGATTACTTTTAATATGTAAAATTTATTAAAATGTATTTGCAATTATGCTGGGAAATTTAAATCAAGCAAGCATTCCGCATATAATCTTTGCCTCCCAATATGGTTGACATTTACAAGATGGTGAGTAACATTCTGTATGCTTATTTCTTAAGTACTTTTGATTTTGTCAATATAAAATAAATTAGCTAAGTTTAGGCAACTATGTTTAGGTATTTGGATTAATCAGGTGCTCCATCTTGTCTGCAATATTGATAGGATTGTTTAGCAACTGTACCAAGTAGACTGAGTGGCAAAAATGAATACAGATTTTGCTATAAATTACAAATAACTATAAAATTAATCTGGTTGACTTAATCAGGAATACAGAATAACATTAGCATTTCAAGTAATTTTATTTTGATTTGCAGAATTCATTGGTAATGTAAAATATCAATTTTATAAATCCTCACTTAGAAGAAATAGCAAAGAGAATTTATTTTGCAAGTTAATAATGTTTATGTTACAGAGGCTCATTTCAGACATCGCCTAGTTGGTGTGTTATTGTTTAGAAAAAAGCTGAACATTCTAATTAAAAGTAATGGTTTGTCATCACAGGAGCCTTTTAATACAGAGATCTTGATGAGTGACTGACCTAGATTCAAATATTGGATAGTGAGTTAAAGAGGTATTGGTATATGACCTCTTCTACATGTGCAATTTGACCAGGTTCTTTTACTTGTGCACAACCCATTATTCCTCAAACGTCCTGGCATTTTGAATTGAGATTCCCCACAACCAGCATCAGCAGGTGAGAAAAGAACCTTGTGAAGAAGCATATCCAGAACTAGCATTCAACATTCATGTTCTTTTTTTTCCTTTTCACATACTTTGTAAATAAACATGCCCTGCATACATATTCAGTTTTCACTTATTCCTATCTTCTCAATTATTTTTCTAATTAGCTAGTAATTATTATTAAACTGATTTAGAATTAATCACTTTTTCTGAACACATTTGTGAGAAGGGATAGATTTAATATTTTTCTTATTTTCATATTCTAAATTTATCCAAAGAACTCATTCACCTTCAGGATAGAATCCTATCTAGTTTCAGCACTACTTACTTGAAGGGAGTGCAGGTGTAGGTACATCTATTTTAAGAAGATTAACTTAATATATAGTAGGATATATAAACAGGCCATGAGTCCCTTTGTTCCCAGCCCAAAGCTAGAGAGAAAATGTATGATCATTCTAAGAGAAGGGTCATTTTCTAAAATCTCTGTATCCCTAGTACCAAGTAAGGTGCTTAATATGTGGTAGACACCTGACCCAGTCATTTAACAGTATTTACTGGTTGATTACTATATGACAGGTTTTGTTTCAGGCAATGGGAATAGAGCAATAAACCAAAGAAACAATTCCTTCCTTTTCTGGGGTTTATATTCTGTTACTGAGATGGAGATCTAAAAATTCATCAAGTCCTTATGTAATATTTCAGATGGTGATATGTGCTGTAGAAAAGATAAAACAGACTCACCAGAAGGAGGAGTCAAGATGGCGGAGAAGTAGCAGGCTGAACTACTTCAGGTAGCAGGAGATCAGCTAGATAGCTTATCTAAACATTGCAAACACCTACAAATCCAAGGGGAGATCGAAGAGAAGAAGAACAGCAGCTCTAGAAACAGAAAATCAACCACTTTCTGCAAGGTAGGACTGGAGGAGAAGTGAATCCAAAGCAACGGGAAGATAGAACACACGGGGAGGGGCTGGCTCCCGTCAAGCGGCGGAGCAGCAGAACACAAAATCAGGACTTTTAAAAGTCTGTTCCGCTGAGGGACATCGCTCCAGAGGCTTAACTGGGGTGAAGCCCACGCAAGGTCAGTGTGGCCTCAGGCCCTGCAGGGTCACAGAAGGATCAGGGGTGTCTGAGTGTCGCAGAGCTTACAGGTATTAGAATGGGGAAGCCGGCTACAGAGACAGAGCCGAAGAGTGAGCTCTAAGCTCGGGGTTACTTTGAACCGGTCACAGGCTCGGTCAGCTCGGAGAGTGGCCAGAGGCCAGGGTAACGGGAGTAATTGGGTGCTGTTCTCTGAGGGCACACTGAGGAGTGGGGCCCCGGGCTCTTGGCTCCTCAGGGCCGGAGACCGGGAGGCCACCATCTTCATTCCCACCCTCCGGAACTCCACAGAAAGCGCTCAGGGAACAAAAGCTCCTGAAAGCAAACACAAGCGGATTACTCAGACCTGCCCAGGTAAGGGCGGTGCAACTCCGCCTGGGACAAAGACACTTGAGAATCACTACAACAGGCCCCTCTCCCAGAAGATCAACAAGAAACCCAGCCAGGACCAAGTTTACCTACCAATGAATGCAGTTTCAATACCAAGTAGAGCAGCGGAATTCCAGAGGAGGAGAAAGCAAAGCACGGAACTCATGGCTTTCTCCCCATGATTCTTTAGCCTTGCAGTTAATTTAATTTTTTTTCTTTTTCAATTTTTTTTCTCTTCTTCTGCTAATTTTTTTTAACTTTTACCCTTTTCTTTTTAACGTTTTTTAACTAGTTTATCTAATATATACGTATATATTTTTCCTTTTTATATTTTTTCTTTATTGGTTTTCTTTTTTAATTGTTTCTTTTTTTTTTCTTTCTGAACCTCTTTTTATCCCCTTTCTGCCCCCTCACGATTTCGGATCTCTTCTGATTTGGTTAAAGCATATTTTCCTGGGGTTGTTGCCACCCTTTTAGTATTTTACTTGCTCCTTCATATACTCTTATCTGGACAAAATGACAAGGCGGAAAAATTCACCCCAAAAAAAGAACAAGAGGCAGTACCAAAGGCTAGGGACCTAATCAATACAGACATTGGTAATATGTCAGATCTAGAGTTCAGAATGACGATTCTCAAGATTTAGCCGGGATCGAAAAAGGCATGGAAGATATTAGAGAAACCCTCTCGGGAGATATAAAAGCCCTTTCTGGAGAAATAAAAGAACTACAATCTAACCAAGTTAAAATTAAAAAAGCTATTAATGAGGTGCAATCAAAAATGGAGGCTCTCACTGCTAGGATAAATGAGGCAGAAGAAAGAATTAGCGATATAGAAGACCAAATGACAGAGAATAAAGAAGCTGAGCAAAAGAGGGACAAACAGCTATTGGACCATGAGGGGAGAATTCGAGAGATAAGTGACACCATAAGACAAAACAACATTATAATATTTGGGATTCCAGAAGAAGAGGAAACAGAGAAGGGAGCAGAAGGTATATTGGAGAGAATTATTGGAGAGAATTTCCCCCAATATGGCAAAGGGAACAAGCATCAAAATCCAGGAGGTTCAGAGAACCCACCTCAAAATCAATAAGAATAGGTCCACACCCCGTCACCTAATAGTAAAATTTACAAGTCTTAGTGACAAAGAGAAATCCTGAAAGCAGCCTGGGGAAAGAAGTCTGTAACATACAATGGTAAAAATATTAGATTGGCAGCAGACTTATCCACAGAGACCTGGCAGGCCAGAAAGAGCTGGCATGATATATTCAGAGTACTAAATGAGAAAAACATGCAGCCAAGAATACTATATCCAGCTAGGCTATTGAAAATAGAAGGAGAGATTAAAAGCTTCCAGGACAAACAAAAACTGAAAGAATTTGCAAATACCAAACAAGCTCTACAGGAAATATTGAAAGGGGTCCTCTAAGCAAAGAGAGAGCCTAAAAGAAGTAGATCAGAAAGGAACAGAGACGATATGCAATAACAGTCACCTTACAGGCAATACAATGGCACTAAATTCATATCTCTCAATACTTACCCTGAATGTTAATGGGCTAAATGCCCCAATCAAAAGACACAGGGTATCAGAATGGATAAAAAAAAAACAAAACCCATCTATATGTTGCCTACAAGAAACTCATTTTAAACCCGAAGACACCTCCAGAATTAAAGTGAGGGGGTGGAAAAGAATTTACCATGCTAATGGACATCAGAAGGAAGCAGGAGTGGTAATCCTTATATCAGATCAATTAGATTTTAAGCCAAAGACTATAATAAGAGATGAGGAAGGATCACTATATCATACTCAAAGGAACTGTCCAACAAGAAGATCTAACAATTTTATATATCTATGCCCCTAACGTGGGAGCAGCCAACTATATAAACCAATTAATAACAAAATCAAAGAAACACATCAGCAATAATACAATAATAGTCGGGGACTTTAACAATCCCCTCACTGAAATGGACCAATCATCCAAGCAAAATATCAACAAGGAAATAAAGGCCTTAAATGACACACTGGACCAGATGGACATCACAGATATATACAGAACATTTCATCCCAAAGCAACAGAATACACATTCTTCTCTAGTGCACATGGAACATTATCCAGTATAGATCACATTCTTGGTCCTAAATCAGGTCTCAACTGGCATCAAAAATTGGGATCATTCCCTGCATATTTTCAGACCACAATGATCTGAAGCTAGAACTCAATCACAAGAGGAAATTTGGAAAGAACCCAAATACATGGAGACTAAATAGCATCCTTCTAAAGAATGAATGGGTCAACCAGGAAATTAAAGAAGAATTGAAAAAATTTATGGAAACAAATGATAATGAAAACACAACGGTTCAGAATCTGTGGGACACAACAAAGGCAGTCCTGAGAGGAAAATATATAGCGGTACAAACCTTTCTCAAGAAACAAGAAAGGTCTCAGGTACACAACCTAACCCTACACCTAAAGGAGCTGGAGAAAGAACAAGAAAGAAACCCTAAACCCAGCAGGAGAAGAGAAATCATAAAGATCAGAGCAGAAATCAATGAAATAGAAACCCAAAAAACAATAGAACAAATCAACGAAACTAGGAGCTGGTTCTTTGAAAGAATTAATAAGATTGATAAACCCCTGGCCAGACTTATCAAAAAGAAAAGAGAAAGGACCCAAATAAATTCATGAATGAAAGAGGAGAGATCACAACTAACATCAAAGAAATACAGACAATTATAAGAACATACTATGAGCAACTCTACGCCAACAAATTTGACAATCTGGAAGAAATGGATGCATTCCTAGAGACATATAAACTACCACAACTGAACCAGGAAGAAAAAGAAAGCCTGAACAGACCCATAACCAGTAATGAGATTGAAACAGTCATCAAAAATCTCCCAACAAACAAGAACCCAGGGCCAGATGGCTTCCTGGGGGAATTCTACCACACATTTAAAGAAGAACTAATTCCTATTCTCCTGAAACTGTTCCAAAAAATAGATGGAAGGAATGGAAGGAAAACTTCCAAACTCATTTTATGAGGTCAGCATCACCTTGATCCCAAAACCAGAAAAGGATCCCATCAAAAAAGAGAACTACAGACCAATATCCTTGATGAACACAGATGTGAAAATTCTCACCAAAAGACTAGCCAATAGGATTCAACAGTACATTAAAAGGATTATTCACCACGACCAAGTGGGATTTATTCCAGGGCTGCAAGGTTGGTTCAACATCCGCAAATCAATCAATGTGATACAACACATTAATAAAAGTAAGAACAAAACCATATGATACTCTCCATAGATGCTGAAAAAGCATTAGACAAAGTACAGCATCCCTTCCTGATCAAAACTCTTCAAAGTGTAGAGATAGAGGGCACATAACTCAATATCATCAAAGCCATCTATGAAAAACCCACTGCAAATATCATTCTCAATGGAGAAAAACTGAAAGCTTTTCCGCTAAGGTCAGGAACACGGCAGAGATGTCCGTTATCACCACTACTATTCAACATAGTACTAGAAGTCCTAGCCTCAGCAATCAGACAACAAAAGGAAATGAAAGGCATCCAAATCGGCAAAGAAGAAGTCAAACTATCACTCTTCACAGATGATATGATACTATATGTGGGAAACCCAAAAGACTCCACTCCAAAACTGCTACAACTTGTACAGGAATTCAGTAAAGTGTCAGGATATAAAATCAATCACAGAAATCAGTTACATTTCTCTACACCAACAACAAGACAGAAGAAAGAGAAATTAAGGAGTCAATCCCATTTACAATTGCACCCAAAACTATAAGATACCTAGGAATAAACCTAACCAAAGAGACTAAGAATCTATACACAGAAAACTATAAAGTACTCATGAAAGAAATTGAGGAAGACACAAAGAAATGGAAAAATGTTCCATGCTCCTGGATTGGAAGAATAAATATTGTGAAAATGTCTATGCTACCTAAAGTAATCTATACATTTAAGGCAATTCCTATCAAAGTACCATCCATTTTTTTCAAAGAAATGGAACAAATAATCCTAAAATTTATATGGAACCAGAAAAGACCTCGAATAGCCAGAGGAATATTGAAAAAGAAAGCCAAAGTTGGTGGCATCACAATTCTGGACTTCAAGCTCTATTACAAATCTGTCATCATCAAGACAGCATGGTACTGGCACAAAACAGACACATAGATCAATGGAACAGAATAGAGAGCCCAGAAATAGACCCTCAACTCTATGGTCAACTAATCTTCGACAAAGCAGGAAAGAATATCCAATGGAAAAAAGACAGCCTCTTCGATAAATGGTGTTGGGAAAATTGGACATCCACATGTAGAAAAATGAAATTGGATCATTTCCTTACACCACACATGAAAATAGACTCACAATGGATGAAGGACCTCAATGTGAGAAAGGAATCCATCAAAATCCTTGAGGAGAACACAGGCAGCAACCTCTTCGACCTCAGCCACAGCAACATCTTCCTAGGAACATCGCCAAAGGCAAGGGAAGCAAGGGCCAAAATGAACTATTGGGATTTTATCAAGATCAAAAGCTTTTGCACAGCAAAGGAAACAGTTAACAAAACCAAAAGACAACTGACAGAATGGGAGAAGATATTTGCAAACGACATATCAGATAGAGGGCTAGTGTTCAAAATCTATAAAGAACTTAGCAAACTCAACACCCAAAGAACAAATAATCCAATCGAGAAATGGGCAGAGGACATGAACGGACATTTCTGCCAAGAAGACATCCAGATGGCCAACAGACACATGAAAAAGTGCTCCATATCACTCGGCATCAGGGAAATACAAATCAAAACCACCATGAGATATCACCTCACACCAGTCAGAATGGCTAAAATTAACAAGTCAGGAAATGACAGATGCTGGCGAGGATGCGGAGAAAGGGGAACCCTCCTACACTGTTGGTGGGAATGCAAGCTGGTACAACCACTCTGGAAAACAGCATGGAGGTTCCTCAAAATGTTGAAAATAGAACTACCCTATGACCCAGCAATTGCACTGCTGGGTCTTTACCCTAAAGATACAAACGTAGTGATCTGAAGGGGCATGTGCACCCAAATGTTTATAGCAGCAATGTCTACAATAGCCAAACTATGGAAAGAACCTAGATGTCCATCAACAGATGAATGGATAAAGAAGATGTGGTATATATACACAATGGAATACTATGCGGCCATCAAAAGAAATGAAATCTTGCCATTTGCGACGACGTGGATGGAACTAGAGGGTATCAAGCTTAGCGAAATAAGTCAATTGGAGAAAGACAGCTATCATATGATCTCCCTGATATGAGGGAGAGGGGATGCAACATGGGGGGTTAAGAGTGTAGAAGAGTAAATGAAACAAGATGGGATTGGGAAGGAGACAAACCATAAGTGACTCTTAATCTCACAAAACAAACTGAGGGTTGATGGGGGGAGGGGGGTTGGGGGGGTGGGGTTATGGACATTGGGGAGGGTATGTGCTATGGTGAGTGCTGTGAAGTGCGTAAACCTGGCGATTCACAGACCTGTATCCCTCAGGATAAAAATATATTATATGTTTATAAAAAATAAAATAAAAAAAAAGATATAACAGGGGGAAGGTGATATGTGTGCCTTGTGGAGTCTTGGCTGTTTTATATAGAGTGAAAAAGAAAGTCTTATCTTTAAGGTGACATCTGAACGCATACCAGAGGAAAGTGATTCTGCCTCAGAGAAGAATATCCAATACAGAAACAATGCAAAACCAAAAACCAACCAACCAACCAACCAAAAAACCCCAGCATGTGAGGATGCGAGGATGCATAGAAGAGGAAGCTTCCTACACTGTTGGTGGGAATGAAAGCTGGTGCTGCCACTCTGGAAAACAGCATGGAGGTTCCTCAAAAAGTCGAAAATAGAGCTACCCTATGACCCAGCCATTGCACTACTGGGTATTTACCCTACAGATACAAACATAGTGATCTGAAGGGGCATGTGCACCCGAAAGTTTATAGCAGCAATGTCCACAATAGCCAAACTATGGAAAGAACCTAGATGTCCATCAACAGATGAATGGATAAAGAAGAAGTGGTATATATATATACAATGGAATACTATGCAGCCATCAAAAGAAATGAAATCTTGCCTTTTGTGACGATGTGGCTGAAACTAGAGGATATTATGCTTAGCGAAATAAGTCAATCAGAGAAAGACAACTATCATATGATCTCCCTGATATGAGGAAGTGGAGATGCAACATGGGGGGTTTGGTGGGTAGGAAAAGAATAAATGAAACAAGATGGGATTGGGAAGGAGACAAATCATAAGAGACTCTTAATCTCACAAAACAAACTGAGAGTTGCTGGGGGAAGGGGGGTGGGGAGAGCGTGGTTGGGTTATGGACATTGGGGAAGATAGGTGCTATGATGAGTGCTGTGAAGTGTGTAAACCTGGCGATTCACATACTTGTACACCTGGGGATAAAAATACATTATGTTATAAAAAAATTAAAAAATAAAAAACAGCAAGTACCAAGTAACAGGGATTGTGCTTGGCTCATTTTAGGAAGAACAAGGAGTAATTGTAGAGAGGGAGAGAGATAGCCACTGACAGAACAGGGAGGGCCTATCAACCATGACAGGGGATTTGGCTCCTCCTCTCAGTAAGGAGGGAAGCCACATGACGGTTAAAAGAAGGGGAGTAGTACAGAGGTCTCTACATCTTCAAAGGCTGATATTTGGAGAGTAGACAGTGGAGCATGAGGCTCATATCTGGGAACCCACTTAAGAGCCTCTTGCAGGAAACTGGACAAGAAATCAAGGCAAAGAAGTTTTCAGTTTCCAGAACACTTTACAGTGTAAAATGTTTCAGTGTATTCTCTGTCAGTCAGGAAATAAAGAGAAAGCAAGGGTGTTTCAAAGGATTTTTTGTTCCTGAAACCAGAAATGATACAGTTGTTATTTACTGAGGGGACAGCTTGGGATGGGGGTGGATCTGGAGTTGCTAAATTTGAACGGGCCACTGGCATCCAAATGGAGCAGGGAGACTTGGTTAACTTCCTTGTGTGCATGGAGTAACTGAAGGGAAGGAGGCAGACAGGGAGAGGGCACAAGGAGCAGAGAACCCACCAACCAAAGTGATAGCAGAAAGTCGGAAATTTAAATATAACTGCCAGAGTCAAGGCATCTTTTCTCAGTGAATAATTTTCGTTCCATGTGGGCTAAGGCTAATTAGTAATGTAAGAATTAAGTGAGCGGGAGTGGAAAGTATTCCCCCAGCAATGACACCTGGCTGAGAGAGTTAGTCCATAGGACCTGCCTTATAAGAAATGCCAGGAGGATGCTAATTTGTAATCTAAAAACATATGAAAAAATACAACACATTGTAAGAGTAAACGTATAGTCAGATTCAGAATAATCTAATATTATAGTTTGGTGGTGTTGCTAATTACTTAGCTCTATTATAAAGATTAAAAAACAAGAGATAAACATAACAATAACTACAATAACTACTTAATGGTTATACAATATAAAAGATGTAAATTGTGACATCAAAAACATAAAATGGGAGAAGTTGTTGGATATAAAAGAAGTTGAAATGTTATCAGTGTAGACTTATACATTTATAATAAGCTCTCTGTAAGCCACATCCTCTTAACCAGAAACTAAAAATCTATAGTGAAGTCACAAAAGATAAAAAGAAAGAAATCGGGGCGCCTGGGTGGCTCAGCGGGTTGGGCCACTGCCTTCGGCTCGGGTCGTGATCTTGGGGTCCTGGGATCGGGCCCCGCATCGGGCTCTCTGCTCAGAAGCCTGCTTCTTCCTCTCTCTCTGCCTGCCTCTCTGCCTACTTGTGATCTCTCTCTGTCAAATGAATAAATAAAATCTTAAAAAAAAAAAAAGAAAGAAAGAAATCAAAACATACCACTGTGGAAAATTATCAATTTGCAAAGGAAAGCAGCATGAAGAAGAAAAAAACAAAAACAAAAAACAAGGGAAATATGAAATACCAGAAAACAGTTATTCAGAGGGCATTAGTAAATCCTTTCCTATCAGTAATTACTCAAAATATAAATGCATTGAGGGGACAAGATGGCCAGGAAGTAGGAGGAGGCGCCTTTTCAACCTGTACCCTAAAGTGAACTGATTACCTACCAAAGAACTCCGATCACCTATGAAATCAGCCTGAGATCAGAATTATACACATCTGGATCTCTACTGGGGCAGAAGATGCCAGTGGGCAGGTAAAGCAGAGTGGGAAAGGCGGACTGATATCAGAAGATAAACAAAAGGGGGAGGGAGCCACCAGAGGCAACCAGTTGGAAAGTAATACCCCTAATATGAGCGAGAGTGCCCTGCATCTGGGGACCTGCATTAACTTGGAGACTGGTTGAAAGCACTCCAAAAGAGCAAAAGATCGTGGGGGGGGGAGGGAAATTGTGGGAATTGGGGGGTTAGAGACAGGGGCTTAAGTCCCCGGTCCCAGGACAGCCTCCCCTGGCGCTGAGCCAGAGAGAGTGCGGTGGAGAAACCAAGTCTTGGTCCCTGAGCCACCAGCACGCCCGAGATTTCATGGGTTCTGGCCCCTGTGAGGGGATAGGAGCCTCGCCAGATGGCAGAACGCCAAGCCCTGCTACAGAGCCTGAGACACGCGCGCTCCTCATCCTCCCCTGAGAGAGGTACAAAGGCCCAGCCGGTGCTCTTTGACACGCGCCATTGTTTCAGAGCCTGAGACGCGCGCCCCAAACTTTCCCCTGAGAAAGGTGCACGAAGGCCCAGCCTGGTGCTTTTGGACCTGCGCCCCGTTCTCAGGGCGTGAGACACGTGCACGACCCACAGCCTCCCCTGTAAAAGGTGCGCACAAGCCAGGCACTCTTAGACCCAGAAAGACTGGGCACTCCTAGCCCGTACCAGCGGGAAAATCTCAGTGTGCGATCCCTGCTTGGAACCTCTCTGGTGGTCTGGAGCTGCCCAAACAGCTGCCGCTGCTTTGGTTTTGGGTACAAGCAGAAGATCCTGCGTCCCCAGGGACCGCGACTCGGAACCTGCTCTGCCAGCTGCCAAGGGCAGATGTATATGGGATCTGCAACACCCACAGAAGAACAGACTGAGGCTCTGAGAGGGAGGTCAGGGTGCAGTTTGCTTTCCTCTAAACCTACAAAAACCATCAAAAAAAACAAACATAAAAACCTCCAGAGAACAAAAGCCTGAAAAAACTGGTTTCCTCAGAGCCCACCCCCTTGAGGGGGACTGGAGGACTTAACTCAGGGAACATCATTGACTGCAAACCCACGTGGCAGGCCCCTCCCCCAGAAAACCAACCAGGAAAGAAAAAAAAAAAAAAAGAAAAAAAAAAGACTACAAGAGAACCATCACTACTACTTCATAGGACAACTTTTATTTTTAATTTGTTCCCACTATTCTGGCTCATTTTTCTTTTATATAGATAATTTTTTAACCTATTTACCATCACAGCAAGCTGTCCAGTACATCAAATTCCATAATAACCTTCTAATCTGAACTTTTTGATACATACGCCGGTGTTTTTCTTTTGCATTTCTATTTTTTTTTTTAATTTTAGTTTAGTTTAGTCTAGTTTATTCCTTTTTTATTTTTATTTTCTAATATTAATATAGAGTTAAACTTCAAAGTAATCCCCTTTCCCCAATCAATACTACCCCTATAGGTAAACCAATTTTTAATCCCCCTTTAGCCTATGAAAGTTGAGTCCTTTAACAAAGATATCAAGATACATCCAGGAAGAATCAAAACAACCTTCCTTGCCCACGCTGAGAATTTATAACCACTCTCCCATGTTTTTCTTCCACCAGTGTTTCTGTGTTTTTGTGTTTGTCCTGATAGTATATAAATCTTACACTTGGGGTTCTTTTTGACAAGGTTCTTCCTTTATTTGCATATATATATATTTTTTTCTCTTGTTATATACTTTTATCTGTCTTTTTGTTTGTCTGTTTTTGTTTGTATACCTCATAAATCTTACCTTGGGGCCCATTTGGGCTGAATCTTCTCTTTCATCTTCCCTTTCTTTCCTGTCTCTCTATCTCTCTCTCTTTTTTTTTTCTTTTTCTTTTCTTTTTTCTCTCACTTGGGTGGGGAAACTTGATTGCTCAGAAGTGTTCCAGTGTGCATCCAGACTGCACCATGGATGATACAACCAGCTACATCTGTTCAGTCATCTCTCACCAAAATGACTAGAAGGAGGAATGCCCAACAGAAGAAAAATACAGAAGATGGACCTTCTACAACAGAGCTAATGGCTATCAACATAGACAGTATTTTGGAAAGAGGATTCAGGCTAACAATTATCCAGGCAATAGCTAGGTTGGAGAAAGCCATGGATGATCAAGCGGAATTGATTAAGAGCCAAGATGAAAGCGACCAGACAGGATGTTCACAATGTTAGGGGAGAGCTAAAAGCTACTAGGGCTGAGGTTCACAATGCTCTCAATGAGTTCCAATCTAATCTAAATTCTCTCAAAGCTAGGGTAAGTGAGACAGAAGATAGAATTAGAGATCTGGAGGACAAAGAGATAGAGAAAGGATCAAGAGGAAGCCTGGAACAAACAGCTTACAAACCATGAAAACAGAATCAGGGAAAAGAATGACGCCATGAAACATTCCAACGTCAGAATTATTGGAATCCCTGAAGGGGAGGAGAAAGAAAGAAGTCTAGAAGATAGAGTGGAACAAGTTCTTCATGAAAATTTTCCCAATCTCGCGAATGGAACCAGCGTTCATGTACTAGAAGCTGAACAGTCTCCACCCAAGATTATAGATCCCAGAAAAACATCAAGGCACCTGATAGTCAAATTGAGGAATCATAATTGTAGGTATAATCTCTTGAGAGCCACTAGGACAAAGAGGCTCCTTACTTACAGAGGAAAGCCCATCAGAATAATGTCAGACCTGTCCACAGAGACCTGGCAAGCCAGAAAGGGCTGGCAAGATATATTCAGGGCACTAAATGAGAAGAACATGCAGCCAAGAATACTTTACCCAGCAAGACTGACATTCAAAATGGATGGAGAGATAAAGAGTTTCCAAGACCGGCAAGGCTTAAGAGACTATGCAATCACCAAGCCAACACTGCAGGAAATATTAAGGGGGGGTTCTATAAAAGAGGAAAAATCCTAAGAATAGCATTTGAACAGAAATATAGAGACAATCTACAGAAAGAAAGACTTCAAAGGTAACACGATGTCAATAAAAACATATCTATCAATAATGACTCTCAATGTGAATGGCCTAAATGCGCCCATAAAATGGCACAGGGTTGCAGATTGGATAAAACGACAGGACCCATCCATATGTTGTCTACAAGAGACCCATTTTGAACCTAAAGAAACACCCAGACTGAAAGTGAAGGGATGGAGAAGCATCTTTCATGCCAATGGGCCTCAAAAGAAGGCTGGGGTAGGGATTCTCATATCAGATAAATTAGATTTTAAACTAAAGACTGTAGTCAGAGATACAGAAGGACAACACATAATTCTTAAAGGGACTATCCACCAAGATGATCTAACAATTGTAAATATCTATGCCCACAATATGGGAGCAGCCAATTACATAAGAAAACTGTTAATCAAGATAAAGAGTCATATTGATATGAATACATTAATAGTAGGAGATCTTAACACGCCTCTCTCAGAAATAGACAGATCATCGAAGCAGAAATTCAATAAAGAAACAAGAGCATTGAATGACACATTGGACCAGATGGACCTCATAGATATATACAGAACATTCCACCCTAAAACAACAGAATACTCATTCTTCTCAAGTGCACATGGAACCTTCTCCAGAATAGACCACATACTGGGTCACAAATCAGGACTCAACCGATAGCAAAAGACTGAGATTATTCCCTGCATATTCTCAGATCACAATGCTTTGAAACTGGAGCTCAATCACAAGGAAAAGTTCAGAAGGAGCTCAAACACCTGGAAGCTAAAGACCACCTTGCTTAAGAATGCTTGGATCAACCAAGAGATCAAAGAAGAACTGAAACAATTCATGGAAACCAATGAGAATGAAGACACTTAGGTCCAAAACCTATGGGATAGAGCAAAGGTGGTCCTAAGGGGGAAATACATAGCCATCCAAGCCTCCCTCAAAAAACCTGAAAAATCCAGAACACAGCAGCTGTCCCTACACCTTAAAGAACTGGAGAATCAACAACAAATCAAACCAACTCCACACATAAGAAGGGAAATAATCAAGATTAGAGCTGAGATCAATGAGGTAGAAACCAGAGATACAGTAGAACGTATCAATGAAACTAGAAGCTGGTTTTTTGAAAGAATCAATAAGATTGATAAACCATTGGCCACACTAATCCAAAAGAAAAGAGAAAAAACCCAAATTCATAAAATTATGAATGAAAAGGGAGAGATCACAACTAACACCAAGGAAGTAGAAACAATCATCAGAAGTTATTATCAACAGTTATATGCCAAAAAGATAAGCAAACTAGATGAATTGGATGCATTCCTGGAAAACTATAACCTCCCAAAATTGAACCAGGAAGAAATCGACAACCTAAATAGACCAATATCTAGTAACGAGATTGAAGCAGTGATCAAAAACCTCCCAAAAAACAAGAGCCCAGGACCTGATGGATTCCCTGGGGAATTCTACCAAACTTTCAAAGAAGAAATAACACCTATTCTCCTGAAGCTGTTTCAAAAAATTGAAGCAGAAGGAAAACTTCCAGACTCTTTTTATGAAGCCAGCATTACCCTGATCCCCAAACAGGCAAAGACCCTACCAAAAAGGAGAATTTCAGACCAATATCACTGATGAATATGGATGCTAAGATTCTCAATAAGATCCTAGCAAACAGGATCCAACAGCACATTAAAAGGATTATCCATCATGACGAGGTAGGATTCATTCCTGGGGTATAAGGATGGTTCAACATTCGCAAATCAATCAATGTGATAGAACAAATTAATAAGAAAAGAGAGAAGAACCACATGGTCCTCTCAATTGATGCAGAAAAAGCATTTGACAAAATCCAGCATCCGTTCCTGATTAAAACGCTTCAAAATATAGGGATAGAGGGAACATTCCTGAACTTCATCAAATCTATCTATGAAAAACCCACAGCAAATATCATCCTCAATGGGAAAAAGCTTGCAGCCTTCCTGTTGAGATCAGGAACATGACAAGGATGCCCACTCTCACCACTCTTGTTCAACATAGTAGTAGAAGTCATAGCAACAGCAATCAGACAACAAAGAGAAATAAAAGGTATCCAAATTGGCAATGAAGAAGTCAAACTCTCTCTCTTTGCAGATGACATGATTCTTTGTATGGAAAACCCAAAAGACTCCACCCCCAAACTACTAGAACTCATACAGCAATTCAGTAACATGGCAGGATACAAAGTCAACATACAGAAATCAGTGGCTTTCTTATACACTAACAATGAAAATACAGAAAGGGAAATGAGAGAATCGTTTCCAAATACTATAGCACCAAGAACCATAAGATACCTGGGACTAAACCTAACCAAAGAGGTAAAGGAACTGTACTCGAGGAACTACAGAACACTCATGAAAGAAATTGAAGAAGACACAAAAAGATGGAAGACCAATCCTTGCTCTTGTATCGAAAGAATAAACATTGTTAAAATGTCTATACTGCCTAGAGCAATCTATACTTTTAATGCCATTCCAATCAAAATTCCACTGGTATTCTTCAAAGAGCTGGAGCAAATAATCCAAAAATTTGTATGTAATCAGAAGAGACCCTGAATCGCTAAGGAAATGTTGAAAAACAAAAATAAAACTGGGGGCATCACATTACCTGATTTCAAGCTTTACTACAAAGCCGTGATCACCAAGACAGCATGGTACTGGCATAAAAACAGACACATAGACCAGTAGAACAGAGTAGAGAGCCCAGATATGGACCCTCAACTCTATGGTCAAATAATCTTTGACAAAACAGGAAAAAATATACAGTGGAAAAAAGACAGTCTCTTCAATAAATGGTGCTGGGAAAACTGGGCAGCTATATGTAGAAGAATGAAACTCAACCATTCTCTTACACCATACACAAAGATAAACTGAAAATTGATAAAAGACCTCAACGTGAGACAGGAATCCATCAGAATCCTAGAGGAGATCATAGGCAGTAATCTCTTCGACATCAGCCACAGCAACTTCTTTCAAGATATGTCTCCAAAGGCAAAGGAAACAAAAGCCAAAATAAACTTTTGGGACTTCATCAAAATCAAAAGCTTCTGCACAGCAAAGGAAACAGTCAAGAAAACAAAGAGGCCACCCACGGAATGGGAGAAGATATTTGCAAATAACAGTACAGACAAAAGATTGATATCCAGGATCTTTAAAGAACTCCTCAAACTCAACACACACAAAACAGATAATCATATCAAAAAATGGGCAGAAGATATGAGCAGACACTTCTCCAATGAAGACATACAAATGGCTATCAGACACATGAACAAATGTTCATCATCACTAGCCATCAGGGAGATTCAAATTAAAACCACATTGAGATATCACCTTACACCAGTTAGAATGGCCAAAATTAGCAAGACAGGAAACAACATGTGTTGGAGGGGATGTGGAGAAAGGGGAACCCTCTTACACTATTGGTGGGAATGCAAGTTGGTGCAGCCTCTTTGGAGAACAGTGTGGAGATTCCTCAAGAAATTAAAAATAGAGCTTCCCTATGACCCTGCCATTGCACTACTGGGTATTTACCCCAAAGATACAGATGTAGTGAAAAGAAGGGCCATCTGTACCCCAATGTTTATAGCAGCAATGGCCACGGTTGCCAAACTGTGGAAAGAACCAAGATGCCCTTCAACGGATGAATGGATAAGGAAGATGTGGTCCATATACACAATGGAGTATTATGCCTCCATCAGAAAGGATGAATACCCAACTTTTGTAGCAACATGGACGGGACTGGAAGAGATTATGCTGAGTGAAATAAGTCAATCAGAGAGAGTCAATTATCATATGGTTTCACTTATTTGTGGAGCATAACAAATAGCATGGAGGACATGGGGAGTTAGGAGAAGGGAGTTGGGGGAAATTGGAAGGGGAGGTGAACAATGAGAGACTATGGACTCTGAAAAACAATCTGAAGGGTTTGAAGAGGTGGGGGGGTGGGAGGTTGGGGGAACCAGGTGGTGGGTATTAGAGAGGGCACAGATTGCATGGAGCACTGGGTGTGGTACAAAAACAATGAATACTGTTATGCTGAAAATAATTTTAAAAAATGATTAAAAAATATAAATGCATTGAGTTCTCCAAGGAAAAGATATAAAATGATTGAGTAGATTTTTAAAAAAGTGGTATTACTACATGCCAATGCCAAGAGACCCATTTGGCTTTAAGAACTGCATAGGTTCAAACTGAAAGTATGGAAGAAAGATATTCCATGCAAGTGAAAGCCAAAAGAGAGTAAGAATAACTATACTTACATCAAACAAAATATAATTTAAGTCAAAAGCAATAATAAACAAAAATGGTCATTGTAGAATGATAAATAGATCAATTTATCAATTGACCCATTTATCAACTTATCAATTATCAGGAAGATATAATTTATATATATAATATTATATTATATATGTAAATATATAATATAATATATAATAATTATAAATTTATATATATACACCCAACATTGGAGCACCTAAATTTATTAAACAAACAGTAACAGAACTGAAGTAAGAAATGGAGACACAATAATTGACAGGGGAGTTCAATACCCCACTTTTAACAATGAATAGGTTATCCATACAGGAATCAGTTAGGAAACATTAGACTTAAACTGTATTTTAGACTGAATGCACTAGCATATATATATATATATATATATATATATATATATATATATATTATATATATATAAAATATTCCATCCGACAACATCAGGATACATATTTATCTCCATTTATCTCCAGCATACACAGACATTCTCCAGGACAGATCGCATGACAGATCACAGCATAAATATTAGGAAATTTAAAAAGGTTGGAATCAAACCAAGTATTTTCTTAATATAATGGTCTGAAACTAGAAATAAATAATAGGAGGGAAATTAGAATATTTATATAATTATGGAAATTAGCAACACACTCTTGAATAACCAACGGGTCAAAGAAGAAATCAAAAGGGGAATTTAAAAAAAAAATAATGTAAAGTGTAAAAAAATACACTAATGCAAGCAAAAATGGAACACAACATATAAGAACCTATGAGATGGTGCAAAGGCATTGCTAATATTCAATTAAGTGCTCTGTGATAGATGCCTACATTAAGAAAAAAGATATTTCAAATAAACAACCTGATTTTACATCTGAGGAAACTAGAACAGGAAAAACAAACTAAGCCCAAAGTTAGTGGAAAGAAGAAAACAATAAAGATCAGAGCAAAAATAAAGGATAGGCTGGAAAATAAAAAGACTCATGATATTAAGAGCTGTTTTATTTTTTGTCTTGGTTTGGCTTTTGGTTTTTATTCTGTGTGTGTGTGTGTGTGTGTGTGTTCAAGATAAACAGCATTGACAAGACTTTAGCTAGACTAAAAGAGAGAGGGAAGACAAAAGCATAAAATCAGGAAGAGGAGACATTACACCTGATACCACAGAGATACAAAGGATCATGAGACTACTGTGAACATTTACACACTGACAAGTTCAATAACCTAGAAGTGCATAAATTCCTAGAATCATACAACTTATCAACTCTGAATTATGAAGAAATAGAAAATATGGAACAAATAGGTTATGAGTAAAGGGATTAATTTGGTCATCAAAAACCTCCCCAAAAAGAAAAGTCCAGGACCAGATGGTCACAATGGTGGCTTCTAACAAACATTTAAGAGAGACTCTTTTCATCAAGTTCTGGGAGGCCAACTTAAAAAGACAGAGTTAGGTACTTACCCAGGTGAATGCTTGCTAATTCACCAATTCACTAGTTGGAATATTATTATTCTAGTAAATGAGAGCACTAACTTCTCAGGCCACATTGAGTTGGAGCTAGCCCTTCACCAGAAATCTCTCATCTTTACAAATGGTCATATAGCTTGGTTCATATATTAAACCACCAATCACAAAGGCATTCTTTCTCTCCCTCTCTCTCTCTCTCTCTTTTACTTCATATTTAAGAAATTTCAAATGTATTATAGATAGAATACTATATTAAACACATGTGTCTTCTTTCCAGGTACATAGGTCTCCTATTCCTGGCTTCCTTTCTTTCATCTACAGCTGGCCCCTCCCTAAACTACACTCTACCACTTATTGGTGATATTTTTTTTTCTAAGATTTTATTTTTATTTATTTGACAGAGAGAGATCACAAGTAGGCAGAGAGGCAGGCAGAGAGAGAGGAGGAAGCAGGCTCCCCGCCGAGCAGAGAGCCCAATGCGGGGCTTGATCCCAGGACCCTGAGATCATGACCCGAGCCGAAGGCAGCGGCTTAACCCACTGAGCCACCCAGGCGCCCCACTGGTGATATTTTTGAAGGATTATACACACAGATAGAGGAGGAAGTCTGTCAAAGGTGAAAAATTTGGAAATAATGAAATAAAGCATGAAAGAATAGCACTAGGAATTGGTTAAATGTGATGACTAGGAGCCTGGTGTTCAGTGTGGATACTAATACTGGGAATATTATTAAGAGGTATACCTGATATTAATGTAGAATGTCCCATGTGCAACACACTTGGATGAGGGCTTTACAAGCATTTTTTTTTTTAATTTTCACATCCTAGGCACTTGGCTAGCTCAGTCAGTAGAGTTCTCACTGAGTTCTCACAACTCAGTACACCATTATTAGCTTCATTTACAAATAGAGAAATGGAGGGTAGGCGAGGCTAAGTAATCTGTTGTGGGCAGCACAATGAATAGAGAATAGAGTGAGAACTAGAGCTCATTGTCTGAGTCCAAGGCCGGAGCTACACCAGTGGAGGACATGAATGAAACTGAAATGCTGTAGACAATTAATTGATGCCTGGTTTTGTGAAGTGAGAACTTACCTAACTCCATTTCTAAGATTAGACTCTGCCAATTTGTCAGTGAGGTAGTTAGTTTTACAAAACATCAGCCCTCTTTTGATCACTCAGAAACAGCATTTTTGAAGAGCTGTAGCATTTCACCTCCTCAAATAATGAGGATCACTGGATTCAAGTCTGAGCCCATTCCACACTCACTGTCATTCCTCTTTGGCTACTGGAAGTGACCCTCTTTCATTCAGTCATGCTGTCAGTGAGTCTTTTATGCGAAAGCCTCATCTTCAGGTCCCATCCATACCACCTCCTACTGTGCTCATTGTTACCACTTGTGATTTTATTTAGACTACTCTGTGCCCTTCAGGACATCATTTCAATGACTCTCCCACCATCCAGTATGGATAGTCATCATCATGACTATCAATACCCTCCAGTCGCAAACCATTTGTTCAGTACTTATCATGTGCTAGGTGCTAGAGTCAAGGGAATTTTAAACGTCATGGCATCTCCCCCTTCGCTGACACCAATTCCTCATTTTGCAGATGAGAATTAATAACCAGAGAGATTAAACAGATTCCATAAGATTATTTTCTCATTTCTGAAACAAATATTTATCAAGCACATTCTATCTTCTCAATGGCCTGGGAATACTTGCGGAATTAGGGAGATAAGGATGCTGTTCTTATGGAATTCACTTTCAGCTGAGAGAGAGACCACAGAAAGAAAGAAATCAATGATCAAGATGAGTTGAGGCCATTCAGGAGACAATGAGTGGGAAAGCCAGCATGGACTGCCTCCCTTTGCCTCTGCATCCCTCCCTTGAACACCAGTCTTGTTCCTTCAACCTGTGTGTGGACTGCAGACCGATGAAGGAGAATCACACACATAATGAATCAGGGTAAGAAATAGAATCTGAGCCCAAAGAAGTTTGAGGACATTGTATGAAATGACAGACAACTTCCTTTATTTGAACCAGATTTTGTGCATTTTTTTTAAGGGAAAATGTACATGACTGAGCTTCAAGATACATGGATTCTCTGCTCTAATTTATTTAACTGACTTAACAAACCACTTAAATCACTTAATTACTTTCTGGGTCTCAGATGCCTTGACTGTAAAAAATGGGTTTGGAATTATAAACAGATTATTTCCAAATTACTTCTAACTCAAAAATTTTAATGCCATAGTGTTTTTTGTTTTTGTTTTTGTTTTTGTTTTTGTGAGAGGTGGCTATTTTTAACCTCAAAAGTTTGTGAATAAATACAAATTAAAACATTAATAAGGAATCACTTTACCTTTGTAAAAGTCAGATTCCTTTTTTCTTAAAAAATATTATTTTCAATTGAAAATGGAAACTACTTTGGAAGTTTTCCAGAGGTTTTCTAAGCTTTTTTTTCCCCCTTCAGTAAAATGCTGTGTGTTAGAGATATTCTTGAGGTCTTTCTCAAGTTTGAAAATGATCTCTATTCAAAAGGAGCCTTCTCTTCTTATTTCCATCTGTTTTATAAACAATTATACCTACTCTTTAAGGAACTATATGTAATAATTGCCTTCATTATGTTCTTGCTTAAAAACACATGCAATCACCTCATTCCTGACACTTAGAAGGAGGTTAATTACATTTAACCCATAGGACGCTTAACTAGAAACATTAAATGTGTTAGCTGCAAGCAAGGCCCTGCTGCCCGGTTGGCCATTTGGACATCCCCCATCTCTCCTCATGGATATACAGAAGTCTGAGGCCTTGCAGGTAAACCCCCCATGTGTTTGCACACAGAGCAGGGTACCATGAGCTGGTGCTCAGCTGGTGAGGTGGCAGGTGGCCTTATGTCTCCCTCTGACAACTTCACCAGTTTCTTTCTTGTTTGTTGGAGTTTCTTAGCAGAACTAAGTCCTGTCAGTCAACATAGCACCACCACTCATTCCCTACCTCCTCAACCTCCAGCTCTTATCCAGTAGGCTGGATTAGAAAAGTTTTGCAGTGGTTTGAATAATTGTTGATAAAACAAAAGAAGTTCTGGTGATTAGCTGGCTTTCAGGCAGGGCTAAAGTTTGGAATTAGCTGTTGTTCCCATTTGGTCACACCTTTCATTAGCATCATAAATAAGCATGTATGTATACAGAAAAAATGTCAAGGATGCATACAGTCCTGTGTAGAGATACCCCCTCTTAAACCTTACTACATGGCACATGTGTATATTGCAGGTACTTAGAAGACAAAAACTTACTTGTATGTGTGTGTGTGTGTGTGTGTGTGTGTGTGTGAGAGAGAGAGAGAGAGAGAGACTCAAACTCTTACAAAATATCATTTCAGGGGCACCTGGGTGGCTCAGTGGGTTAAGCCACTGCCTTCTGCTCAGGTCATGATCTCAGGGTCCTGGGATCGAGTCCCACATCAGGCTCTCTGCTCAGCAGGGAGCCTACTTCCCTCCCTCTCTCTGCCTGCCTTTCTGTCTACTTGTGATCTCTCTCTGTCAAATAAATAAAATCTTTAAAAAAAATATCGTTTCATGTGACAAAATTTAGAAGTAATTTAAGAGTTCAGTATCAGGGAAACATTAATAATGTTCCTCAGTATATAAAGCCATTTAGTTGATATTATGAAGCTTGTATAACAATGTTAAAATAACTATCATTGAATGTTGAATGAAAAAGACAAAATACCTGTACTTAGATTATACCTCTGAAAGTGAATATATATGGACCAAGTATGGAAAAGAACACATTAAAGTTTTGATATGTTATAGTGGTAGGATTTTGATTTTTATTTTAAAGCTTAATTTCACTTAAAATATTATCCGCAAAGCATATATTGAATTATATATTCATAAGGGTTTAATAAATAAAAAAAATAAGTAATATGCACTGTTTATCTTGTGTGAAGTCTTTTGGGCACTTGACGCTCACAACCATATTCTAAGGCAGATGTTATGTCCATTTCATAAATGAATAGAACAAGGCCAATAGACCAAAGCTAACTTAATTGTCCAAGTTTACCAATGCAATGAGTGCAAAGTCAAATTCAGTGCTCTTTCAATTCTAACAAACTCTTATAGTCAAACTCCTGAAATGAAGTCCATTAAAAAAAATGCTCATTAGGCTAGAATGCCTATGTGGAGGAAAAGAGAGGAAGGGAAAGAGAATAAAAGTCTTAGGACTGAAAAGCAATAATTCCTTTTTAGAAATGGTTTACTTTTAGACAATGGATATGCCTAATTTTATTTTGCATCTTAAGTACATGAAGTTATTTCTACTACTTTTAGTGTTGCCAACAAGCAAAATCCTAAGATAACACTTCATCTTCTAGTAATCAAGAGAATGTTTGTTTGTCCCTGCAGGACTAAATTCCATTGGCATATAAGGAAAACATGTGGCAAAGGAGATGACATACGGGCATGGCAGAGGGAATAAATATCTGGGCTGGGGGAACAAAAGGAGATAAACAGAGACTCAGAATGTTTGATACAGAGTGAAGACGAGGCTTGGGGTATTTCTGCAGGCAGAGGCAACTGGCTATGTTTAAGTCAAGGCAAAGGGTCATGAATGTTTTAGGCACAATGTCAGCAGAATGTAAATAATGGGAACAGTCTTATTATAAACAAAGAATGCCAAGAAAGTAATGTCACCAAAACGACTACATAGGTCATTCCTCACTTCACTCCCACTCATGAGAAGAACAAATAACAACTGTTCAAGAACATGACATTACTGAGCAAATCCTAGAACAACAGGGTGAGATTGAAGCCCCTTCTCCCCCACACCTGCACCACATTAGAAGAGTAAGACAAGTGGGTAGGCACTGAATGCATTATCCATCTTCCAGGCCAGTGAAGTATCAGGCGGAGAGAAATCCCCTGAGCCTCTAGTTTCTCCAATGCAAGATAAGAAACCTGGGGGCACAAAAAGAATCCCCCCCCCCAAATTATGGGTTGCTTTATGCAAGCCTCTGCTCTGATATGGATGTACTAGGATTACAGGACAATTTGTAGGGCCCAACCAATGGAATCTGACTGTGATGGAGAATGGGAGAGGGACTTAAAATAACCAGCACATAGATCTTGACAGACAGAGTTTATACCTCCAGTACTGAAATTGTAATACCAAATGACTCTCTTCATCTTCTGAACCATTTCAGTGGCCCACTTTGACCAGGGAAATCAGTGTGGGTGTAGATCTGAATGATTTGGATTCTAGTGATTTGGATTCTCATATGAGGAGTGTTGCTAACACTAGAGCCTGGTTTGCCAGTGCTCAGGCAAGGTCCTAATTCACAGTACCACCTGGTGTGGAAAGTGTTTCCTGGCCCTGTGAACAGAGGAGCTAGCAGGAAGTTGTGTAGCCCAACAACACTCAAGCAGAGATGATTGCCCCCAGGACAAAGACAATATTTGGTATAGAGAGTTTACCTGATACAGCAAGAAGGATTAATTCATAGCCAAGACTGAGGGTAGCTCCCTATCCCTCCCCACAAGAGAGCCTACGTTGGAAATTGTGACTTGCCCCAAGCAACCTCTTCCTTTCCTGCCCAATCAAGGTATTTGAGACATAGACCTATTCACTGTGGCTTCTAATCCTTCTGACTAGATGGGCTGATGAAAACACTTGGAGATTGTGTGGTCTAGTGGTACCGAGTCTAGAGAAAGGCATTTGGAGCTGATGGTTTATAGAGAAAAATCAGTGAACCTGTTTCACAGGGAACTTGGGGTGTAGGTTGGCTTGATTTAAAATAACGAAGAGCTTTAAAGCTTTAGAATTACTTCTCCCACTGAACCCAGACAAGGAAACTAATTCATAGCTCTATTTATTGCTGAAAACAGCCTCCAGATTGCATGGCCAGTTAGCCTAAGCACGAGGAGTGCTGTGTAGCCCATCCAACAACCTTGCTTACAGCAGAAGAAAACAGGGAGCACAGCCTATGCTATGGTTTTCCCTGTCTGCAGAGCAAAACTGATAGCTTCATGTGACTGGGGGACGCTTGCCTGATGAGCCCCAACCATCTAGTAAGCCTGACCAAAGAATCCAGCCAACCATAGAGACCATCCTACAATCTCACTTGAGGAGGCAACCAAACCAACAGTCCTATTCCACTGTTTTCAGTCAATGGTACCACCTCCCATTCCCAAACTCAGGTCTCAAACATTTGCCTTGACCCAAAATAGACCAAAATAACAGGCTCTATTTGCCCAAGGACATTAAGAGTGGACATGCACAGAGTCACTTTAGCCTTAAAATACATAGATTGAGAATGAAAGGCTATAAAAACACATTTTAAAAAACAGTAACCAAAAAAATCAAGGATAGCTATACTTATATTTAAAAATAGTAGGTAGAGACAAAGGTCATTACATAATAATAAAAGGGCCAAAACATCAAGAAGATATAACACTGTAAATATTTATGTACCCAACATTGGAGCACCTGAATATATAAAAGCAAAAACTTACGGAGTTAAGAAGATAAATAAACAATAACACAATAATAGTTGGGGACATTAATACCTTACTTTTAACAGGGAATAGATCATCCAGACAGAAAATCAATGACAATCAGACCAAACACTCTAAACTAAATGACTATATGCTCTATAGGGAACAACACTATAGACCAAATGGATCTAATAGACATATACAGAACATCATATCCAACAACAAAAGAATATGCATTCTTCTCAAACACACATTTTTTTCTAGGATAAATCATATTCTGGGCCACAAAACAATTCTTAGTAAGTTCAAAAAGATTGAAATCATACCAAGTATCTTCTGCGACCATAATGGCATAAACTAGAAATCAATAATAGGAGGAAATCTGGAAAACTCACAAATATATGGAAATTAAATAAACATTCTCTTAAACAGCCAATGGATCAGAGAAAAAAAAAGGGGAAATGGAAAAGTTCCTGAGAAAAATGAAAATGGAAACAATATACCAGAACTTATGAATGCAGAAAAAGTAGTTCTAAGAGGGAAGTTCATTGCAATAAATGCATAGATGAAGAAACAAGAAAGATTTCAAATGAATAACTTAACACTATGTCTTAAGAAAGTAAAAAGAGAACAAACTGAGCCCAAAGTTAGCAGAAGAAAGGAAATAATAAAGATTAGAGTAGAAATAAAAGAAATAGAGAACAGAAAAATAAAAAGAAATATTAACCAAACTAATACTTGGTTCTTGAAAAAGATAAATGAAATTGACAAACCCTTAGCTAAAACGGTTTCCTTTTACCAAGGAAAAAAGACACAGGATCCAAATCAACAAAATGTTAAGTGAAAAAGAAGACATTACAATGGATACCATAGAAAAGTAAAAAAGATAATAACAGGCTAGTAGGAACAACTATGTACCAATGAACTGGACAAACTAGAAAAATTGGGAAAATTTTAAGAAACACACAACTCACAAAAATTAAATCAAGAAGAAGGGGAAATATGAATAGATCAATTACTAGTAGAAAGATTTAATTGGTAACCAAAACTCTCCTAGGGAAGACATGTCCAGGCTCAGATGGCTTCACTGGTAAATTTTAGCAAACATTTAAAGAATTAACATCAATACTTCTCAAACTCTTCCAAAAAATGTAAGAGAAGGGATCATAACCAAACTCATTCTATAAAACCAGCATTATCCTGACATTAAAATCAGAAAAGGAAGTCACAAAAAAATAAAGCTACAGGTCATTATCACTGATTGAGATAGGTGTAAACATTTTCAATAAAATACTAGGAAACTAAATTCAGAAGCACATTAAAAGGATCATACACCAGATCAAGTGGGATTTATCACTGGGATGCAAGGATGGTTCAACATATACAAATCTAACAATGTGAAGCATCATGTTAGTAGAATGAAAGAATTGTATGATCACTTCAATGGATGCTGAAAAACTTTGATATTCAACATCCATTCATGATTAAAAACAATAAAACTCTTAAGTTAGACATAAAAGGAACATACCTCAATGTAATAGGGGCCACATATGACCAGCCTACAGTTAATATCATACTTAATTATGAAAGGATGAATTTAATTTTTCCTTTAAGGGGATAAGAGTGTGCACTCTCACCACTCCTATGCACCATATAGAAGTCCTAGATAGAGCAATCATGCAAGACAAAAAGAAAGATATCAGAATTGGAAAGGAAGAAGTAAAATTGCTTCTATTTTCAGATGACAAGATTTATATACGGAATATTCTAAAGACTCAGCCAAAAATCTGTTAGATCTAATTAATGGGTTCCATAAAGTTTTAGGATACAAAATTAACAATCAAAAATCGGTAGCATTTCTATGCACTAACAACATTTCTAAAAAACAAAAAAGAAATAAAGAAATCAATTCCATTTATAATAGCATCGAAAATCATGAAATACCTAGGAATAAATTTAACTAAGAAGGTGAAAGATCCTTATGCTGAAAACTACAACACATTGATGGAAGAAATCAAAAAGGTCATAGATAGGTGGAAAGATATCTCATGTTCACAGATTAGAAGAATTAGTATTGCTAAAATGTAAATACTACCATCAGCCATGTGGAGATTCAATGCAATCCCTATCAGGATTTTAATAGCATTTTTTTACAGGAAGTACAAAAACACCCCTGAAGTTTATATGGAATCACAATCCTTAGCCATTGAAGGGGGCTGTTTGGTACAGAAGAAAACAAGTTCTGGAATCTCCTCCCCAGCTGGTAAGTCTCTCTACTTCATTGTTTTGTCTCTGCATCTTATCTCCTTCTCTTTAGGCTAGAATCGCTGCAGTTAATGCACTGGGCTTGGATGAGGCAATGGTGTCTCCAGTGGCAATGTGCTTTAAAGTTGTCAAAGTAATGTTAACAGCAGTTAGTGAAGCGATTTCTGTATTTTGGTAAGTGAATGGCAAAAGAAAATGACTTTTTCTCTCTGTGCAGTTTCGATTAGTAGAGGCAACTGGGGTTTTATCATGCTTAAAACCATAGAACCCCCTTCAGTGACTGAGAAGCTAGATTTGGATTGAAATACTTTCAGCATGAAGATCCCAGTTTGAAAGTGAAGCTAGATCCTGACTCTGGGCAGACTGTCCTATGTGGTATGGGGGAATTTCATATTGAGATTATTCATGACAAAAATGAAGAAGGAATATGGACTGGAAACCTATTAAAGACCTCTCCAGGTAGCATACCAAGAGACTACCTAAATGTAGTTCATGCCACAGATCTCTTAGATAGAACTTTAGGAGAGAAGTCACAAGTCATCTTCTGACTATAGAACTGGAAGTAAAACCAATGGAAACATCGTCTGTTGCACTAGTTATTGATTATGCTGGAAGTGTTAGTGAAGACCTTCTGAAGGCCTCCCAAAAGGCCTTTGAGAATTGAATTTACAGCATGTGCCTCCAAAGACTATTGCTTAGATCTCCAGTTCAAGATGCAGCAATTACTTTACATTCATTGCTACTTCATCCTGGTACCTCCAAAATCATGATTTCTGTCTGTATCTCAAGATGGGTTCAAAAGGTTCTGAAGAAAGTTGATAAGCAAATTTAAAACCCCTGTTAAATCTCAAGGTTATAGTGGCTAGAAATTATCTTAGCTCTGTCCTGGTGATGTTGCACAATGAACAGGGACCATTCGGGAAATCCTGACTTGTCAGGAAAACAAAATTGTTATTGGATTTGTTCCTTTAGCAAAAATTATGGGTTATTCAACTGTACTTTGAAACTAACATCTGGATCCATTACTTTTGCCTTAGAACTATCTAATAATCAAGCCATAAATCCTTAAGACCAAACTACACAGCTCAGCTGGCCAAGTGGCTTGACCCAAGTGCCTTAGGGGTTTGGAGAGGAACTCAGGAGCACTGACCTACTGCATTTTCAGTAAAAATAATTTTTATTATTTTACTGAACTAGATAAACTGACAGTGGCACTGAAGCTTCCCATTCTGCTCTGTATAACAAGAAATGAGCTTTGATGTTGAAAATGATGCACATAAACCATATTGTGTATCTATAGATTTATTGATTGGAGTATGTTCAGTGTTATCACAAAAAATGTTTATATGAAATCACAAAAGACATCAAATAGCCAAAGAAATTCCAAGAATGAACCAGGAGGTATCAGACTTTCTGATTTCAAGGTATGTATGAAGATATAGTCATCAAAACAGTGTGGTAATGGCATAAAAACAGACAGAACCATGGGATAGACTCAAGGGCCCAGATTAAACCCAAACATATATGGTTAACTAATATTTGACAAGGGAGCCAAGACAATATGAATGGAGAAAAGAAAATATCTTCCATAAATGGGGCTGGGATAATTGGGTATTCACATGCAAAGAAATTAAAATGGACTGATATCTTCTATCACTCACAAAAATTAATTCAAAATAGACTAAAGACTTGAATGTTAAGACCTGAAATCATGAAACTCTTTGAAGAAAACATTGGAACAAAGCTCCTTGATATGGGTCTTGGTAATGATTTTTTGGATATGACAACTAAAGCATAAGCAACAAAACAAAAAATAAACAAGTGGGTCTAAATCAAATTAAAAAGCTTCATACAACAAGTAAACCATTAACAAAATTGAAAATATAACCTATGGGATGAGAAAAAGATAGATTCAAACCATATATTTGATAAGGGGTTAATACCTAAAATGATAAAATAGTCATAAACTCAATAGCAAAATATCAAATGACCCATGTGTAAAATGGGCCATAGACCTGAATAATCATATCTGCAAAAAAAAGGCATATGCAAGGCCAGCTGGTGCATGAAAAGACCTCATCATCCCTAGGCATTAAAGAAATGCAAATTAAAGCTACAATGAGATGTCACCTCACCTGTTAGAATGGCCATCATCACAAAGACAAGAGATAACAAATGCTGGTAAGGATGTGGAGAAAAGAGAAAACTTGTGCCTCACTGTGGGATTGTAAATTGGTACAGCTGCTGTGGAAAATTGTAGAGAGGATCCTCGAGGAGTTAAAAATAGAATTACCATATGCTCCAGCAATTTACTTCTGGGAATATATCCAAATGTAAATCTGAATCCCCATTTTTCCATAACAGCATTATTTACAGTAGCCATGACATGGAAACAACCTGTGTCTATCAGTGGATGAATGAGAAAAGACATCAGACTTGTGGTTAAAAGAAGTAGAGGGTGGGAAGAGGGGAAATTGGACGAAGGTGGTCAAAGTACAAATTTCCACTCATAAGATAAATAAGTACTAGGAATGTAATGTACAACTTGATGAATGAGGCTATCACTGTTCTATGGTGTATAGGGAAGTTGTTATGAGAGTAAATCATAGAGTTCTTATCACAAGATGTTTTCCCCCTTTTTCTTTTAGTGTATCTGTATGATATGATGGATGTTAGTTGAACAAATTGTGGTAATCATTTCATAGTATAAGTAAGCCAAACTATCATGCTGTATCCCTTAAGCTTATACCAGTGATGTATATTCATGGCTTTCTCAATAAACCTGGGTGGGGTGGGGAGTGGAGAAGTCAGATGAGCCCAGGACTAGTAAGGACCTCAAAACATGCAGAAAAAATTCCAGGTCTCTGTTTACTCTGCATACTATGGGACTACAGAAACCCTCCTTCCTCCAAATGGTCAGATGCCACAGTGAGTGCAAACAAGGGAGAAGTGGCAGAATCCATGAAACTGAGCAAGTATCTACAAAAAGACATTTCCTAAATCAGATTAGACTAAATAAATATTTCTTTGTGTCAATCAGATAAAGGATCATGAAGAAACACTCCATTAGTTTTAGGCAAAATGAATTTTGTGCATTGAGCGGCAGTGCAGTTAAATTGCCATCTGTATTTATACAAACAAATCCCCTCATATACAATATTTGTGTATGTGTGTGTGTGTGTGTGTGTGTGTGCATTTATATTCATATGTAGATGTGTGCATGCACATATTCACGTGTCTTATTGACAGAACAGCTATCACTCCAGTGGTTTTCTCCAACTATAAGCCAGATTATTTTTGATCAAGAATCCATTGATCAATACTTAGATATACATTACAAGTGGATTTTGTTGTTTCATATCACCCACAATTTACATTGAGCTGGTAATTTCAATACTTATTAAGTATTGCCGCACCCGCACCAGCGACTGTGCAGCATGGCAAGCAAATCGCTTCAATGGCTGCTAGTCCAAGGGTACGTGCCTGAAGTGGCTAAGCCCTCTGGTATTGGGTCGCAGAAGCTCCCAAGAAGCTGTGTTCCACTCCTGGGGACCTGCTGGGCCGCATTTAGCACCTGGGTGTTTCTTATCACCATTGCTTTAGGCTTATTGTTTCTTGGCAATCGCTCTCAAACAACAGAACTGTTACAAATAAAGACTCTGATCTAGGTCAAGCTTTAATCATTATGCTTAAGAATTCTTCGGGGTCTTTTGGGGAAATTTTAGACGCCTTACAAAAGTTAGAACTAGGAAGACTTACAAGAAATAGGAATAAGAGATCCACACAAAGTGAAACTAAAAGTAAACACGATAAGGATGAAGATTATTATAAACATTTAGGATTAAAAGTACGTCGGGAAAATCACACATTGCAAGTAAAGATTGAGGGAAAATGATGGACGCCTGGCACATATACAGGTCCTTATAAATTGCAACCCACTAAGGCACTAATTCCTTACACAGGAATATATGATTCAAGCCTCACGCGGTGGGTTACTCATAAGGGAAGGAAAGTAAAATATAGTTCCCTAAATAGATGGACAAAGGTACAATTAATCAATATCCGTTAGGTCGGTTCGCCCCGCTGAAGGGACTAAATAGGCAATAGGAAACTAGTCAAAACCGCATGTCCAGCAAGTATAACCTCAGGCTGAATAGCTATTGTTTAGGCTAACTTTAGGCTAATACGTAACCAAATGTTAGGCTATTCTGAGTAAGAAACATCATATTTGATCCTGTGCCAATGTTCCATGTACAATGCATATAAAAATTGATATTCACCGCAATAAATCGCAGCAGTTGATACACGCCTTGAGTGTGCCTCTCTGTCTGTCACGCCGAATCCACCCCATACCTGCTTATCCAAGGATCCCCCCGCAGACTCACCGCTGACAGTCCGCGGCAAAGTATGAATTCCCTCATAATCTCAGTTTTTTTTTTTTGCAGGTGTCCCAATTTTAATCTTTACCTGGAATTTTATTGACATTTTTGCTATTGTAATAACCATCCTTTCTCTCATTTGTTTTTCACAACTGGGCAGAACTAAGAAAAGACCGGCATTGTAATTGTTTTATAATTATAATTGTGTTGGTAGAAATAGTTCTCTATGTCTGTCTGAAGAAAAGAAGTCATTGATAGTCTATTAACTGAAATATATCATTATTCAAAGGCCTATAACCCTTACTCTTTTTAAAAATTATTTATTTATTTTTTTAATTTCTTTTCAGTATTCCAGAATTCATTGTTTATGCACCACACTCAGTGCTCCATGCAATACGTGCCCTCCATAATACCCACCACCAGGCACACTCAACCTCCCATCTGCCTCCCCTCAAAAACCCTCAGTTTGTTTCTCAGAGTCCATTGTCTGTCATGGTTCATCTCCCCCTCCAATTTTCCCCAACTCACTTCTCTTTTCCATCTCCCCATGTTCTCTGTGTTATTCCTTATGCTCCACAAATAAGCAAAATCCTAGGATAATTGACTCTCTCTGCTTGACTTACTTCACTCAGCATAATCTCTTCTAGTCCCATCCATGTTGATACAAAAATTGGGTATTCATCCTTTCTGATGGAGGCATAATACTCCTCTGTATATATGGACCATAACTTCTTTATCCATTCTTCTGTTGAAGGACATCTTGGTTCATTCCACAGTTTGTTGACTGTGGCCACTGCTGCTATGAACATTGGGATACAGATGGCCCTTCTTTTCACTACATCTGTATCAATGGGGTAAATACCCAATAGTGCAACTGCAGGGTGATAGGGAAGCTCTATTTTTAATTTCTTAAGCAATCCACACCATTTTCCAAAGTGGCTGCACCAACTTGCATTCCCACCAACAGTGTAAGAGGGTTCCCCTTTCTCCACATCCTCTCCAATACTTGTTTCCTGTCTTGTTGATTTTAGCCATTCTAACTGGTGTAAGGTAGTATCTCCATGTGGTTTTGATTTGAATCTCCCTGATGGCTAATGATGATGACCATTTCTTCATGTGTCTGTTAGCCATTTGTATGTCTTCTTTGGAGAACTGTTCATGTCTTCTGCCCATTTTTTTATGTGATTATCTGTTTTGTGTGTGTTCAGTTTGAGGAGTTCTTTATGGATCTTAAATATCAGCCCTTTGTCTGTAGTGTCATTTGTGAATATCTTCTCCCATTATTTTGTTGATTGTTTCCTTTGCTGTGCAGAAGTCTTTGATCTTGATGAAGTCCCAAAAGTTCATTTTCACTTTTGTTTCCTTTGCCTTTGGAGACATATCTTGAAAGAAGTTGCTGAGGCCAATGTCAAATAAGTTACTGCCTATGTTCTCCTGTGGGATTTTGATAAATTTCTGCCTCATGTTGAGGTCTTTTATCTATTTCAAGTTTATCTTTGTGTATGGTATAAGAGAATCATTGAGTTTCTTTCTTCTACACATAGCTGTCCAATTTTCCCAGTACAATTTATTGAAGACAATGTCTTTTTTCCACTGGATATTTTTTCCTGCTTTGTTGAAGATTATTTGACCATAGAGTTGAAGGTGTGCTTGGGGGTTTTGGTTCTGTCAGTACCAACAGACAAAGCCCATCTTTCTCTCCAAGTGACTTCTCCCTCAGGCACTGAGTCTCTTCTCAGCAAACAACTAAGTAATACCTCAATCCTGTTACCAACATTTCTAATTCCAGCATCACCCATCTCCCTATCCCAACTATTAAGGCAGGCTTGACCCACAAGCTGCAATCAATGAAAAAGGGAAAACAAATTATTTCACCTGAGTTTTGTGTGTGACCTAAGTCAGCTTTTCATGTTTAACCAACACTGATATTCACAAATGTAACCAGATTTTATGTTTTCAAAGAAAAGAAAATTAATCCAGATGTTTTCTGTTTGGTAAATATAGGTCTGTTCTCTTTTGGTGTATTTTGCTTGGTACATTTTCATTATGAAACTCTTCCTTCTTTATTCAGTATCTCTCATCCTGAAGCTTCTCTCGAGAAATATATCTTTTCTGATATTCTCATTTCTCAGGAAAACTCTTCTTTTAATACCTCAATCTCAGCACTATTTTTATACATATTTATGTGCTGGGGGAACATATATGTGACAGAAAGTTAGTGTTTTCTTTTTCATAGGCAGAAGTAAAAAAGTTAATTTTAGGGGCAACTGGGTGGCTCAGTGGGTTCCCTGTCTTTGGCTGAGGTCGTGAGCCCAGGGTCCTGGAATCGAGCCCTGCATCGGGCTCTTTGCTCAGCAGGGAGTTGCTTCCCCCTCTCTCTGCCTGACTCTTTGCCTACTTGTGATTTCTGTCTGTCAAATAAATAAATAAAATCTTAAAAAATTAAAAAGTTAATTTTAATAATCAAATTAATTGAGTGGCTACACAAGCTTGCATTCGCACCAACAGTGTAGGAGGGTTCCCCTTTCTCCACATCCTCACCAACATCTGTCCTTTCCTGACTTGTTAATTTTAACCAATTCTGAATGATGTGAGGTGGTAACTCTCTGTGTATTTGATTTGTATTTCCCAGATGCCAAGTAATGAGCACTTTTTCATTTGTCTGTTGGCCATCTGGATGGCTTCTTTGCAGAAATGTCTGCTCATGTCCTCTGCCCATTTCTTGATTGGATTATTTGTTCTTTGAGTGTTGAGTTTGGTAACTTCTTCATAGATTTTGGATAGTAGCCCTTTATCTGATATGCCATTTGTGAATATCTTCTCCCATTTTGTCAGTTGTCTTTTGGTTTTGTTGACTGTTTCCTTCACTGTGCAAAAGCTTTTGATCTTGATGAAGTCCCAATAGTTCATTTTTGCCCTTGATTCCCTTGCCCTTGACAAAGTTTCTAGGAAGAAGTTGCTGTGGCTGAGGTTGAAGAGGTTGCTGCCTGTGTTCTCCTCAATGATTTTGGTGGATTCCTGTCTCACATTGAGGTCTTTCATCCATTTTGAGTCTATTTTTGTGTGTGGTGTAAGGAAATGGTACAGTTCCATTCTTCTGCATGTGGCTTCCCAATTTTCCCATCACCATTTGTTGAGGAGACTGTCTTTTTTCCATTGGACAGTCTTTCCTGCTTTGTTGAAAATTAGTTGATCATGGAATTGAGGGTCTATTTCTGGGCTCTCTATTTTTTTCCATTGACCTATGTGCCTGTTTTTGTGCCAGTCCTATACTGTCTTGATGACAACAGCTTTGTAATAGAGTTTGAAGTCTGGAATTGTCATACCACCAACTTTGGCTTCCTTTTCAACATTCCTCTGGTGACTCAGGTTCTTTTCTGGTTCCATATAAATTTTAGTATTATTTCTTCCATTTCTTTGAAAAAAAAAATATGGTATTTTGATAGGAATTGCATTAAATGTGTTGATTGCTTTAGGTAGCATAGACATTTTCACAATATTTGTTCCTCCAATCCATGAGCATGGAACGTTTTTCTATGTCTTTTTGTCTTCCTCAATTTCTTTCATGAGTACTTTATAGTTTTCTGAGTACAGATTCTTTGCCTCTTTGGTTAGGTTTATTCCTAGGTATCTTATGTTTTGGGGTGCAATTGTAAATGGGATTGACTCTTTAATTTCTCTTTCTTCTGTCTTGCTGTTGGTGTAAAGAAATGCAACTGATTTCTGTGCATTGATTTTATATCCTGACACTTTACTGAATTCCTGTACAAGTTCTAGCAGTTTTTGAGTGGAGTCTTTTGGGTTTTCCATATAAAGTATCATATCATCTGCAAAGAGTGAGAGTTTGGCTTCTTATTTGCTGATTCGAATGCCTTTTATTTCTTTTTGTTAGCTGAGGCTAGGACTTCTGGTACTATGTCAAATAGGAGTGGTGATAGTGGACAGCCTTTCTATATTCCTGACCTGAAGGGAAAAGCTCTCAGTTTTTCTCCATTGAGAATGATAACTGCTGTGGGTTTTTCATACACAGCTTTGATGATATTTAAGTATGTGCCCTCTATCCTTACACTGTGAAGAGTTTTGATCAAGAAAGGATTCTGTACTTTGTCAAATGCTTTTTCAGCATCTATGGAGAGTATCATATTGTTTTTGTTCTTTCTTTTATTAATGTGTTGTATCACATTGATTGATTTGCGGATGTTGAACCAACCTTGCAGCCTAGCAATAAATCCCACTTGGTCATGGCGAATAATCCTTTGAATGTACCATCAGATCCTATTGGCTAGTATTTCGGTGAGAATTTTCCCATCTATGTTCATCAAGGATATTGGTCTGTAATTCTCCTCTTTGATGGGGTCTTTGTCTGGTTTTGGGACCAAGGTAATGCTGGCCTCATAAAATGAGTTTGGAAGTTTTCCTTCCATTTCTATTTTTTTCAAACATTTTCAGGAGAATAGGAATTAATTCTTCTTTAAATGTTTGTAGAATTCCCTGGGAAGCCATTTGGCCCTGGGCTCTTTTTTGTTGGGAGATTTTTGATGATTGCTTCAATCTCCTTACTGGTTATGGGTCTGTTCAGGCTTTCTATTTCTTTCTTGTTCAGTTCTGGTATTTTATACATCTCTAGGAATGCATCAATTTCTTCCAGATTGTCATATTTGCTGATTCATAGTTGTTCATAATATGTTCTTATAATTGCATTTCTTTGGTGTTGGTTGTGATCCCTCCTCTTTCATTCATAATTTTATTAATTTGGGTCCTTTCTATTTATTATTGATAAGTCTGGCCAGAGGTTTATCAATCTTATTAATTCTTTCAAAGAACCAGCTCCTAGTTTTGTTGATTTGTTCTACTGTTCTTTTGGTTTCTATTTCATTGATTTCTGCTGTGATCTTTATAATTTCTCTTCTCCTGCTGGGTTTAGGCTTTCTTTGTTGTTCTTTCTCCATCTCCTTTAGGTGTAAGGTTAGGTTGTGTACTTGAGACCTTTCTTATTTCTTGAGAAAAGCTCGTATCACTATATACTTTCATTTCAGGGCTGCCTTTGTTGTGTCCCATAGATTTTGACGAGTTTTCATTTGTTTCCATGAATTTTTTCAAGTCTTCCTTAATTTCCTAGTTCATTTATTCTTTGGTAGGACACTCTTTAGCTTCCGTGTATTTCAGTTCTTCCCAACTTTCCTCTTGTGATTGAGTTCTGGCTTCAGAGCATTGTGGTCTGAAAATATGCAGGGAATGATCACAATATTTTGGTACCAGTTAAGACCTGATTTGCTTCTCAGGATGTGATCTATTCTGGAGAATATTCCAGGTGCACTAGAGAAGAATGTGTATTCTGTTGCTTAGGGATGGAATGATCTGAATATATTTGTGATGTCTGTCTGGTCCAGTTTGTCATTTAAGGCCTTGATTTCCTTGTTGATCTTTTGCTTGGATGATCTGTCCATTTCAGTGAGGGGAGTGTTAAAGTCCCCTACTATTATTGTATTATTGTCAATGTGTTTGTTTGATTTTGTTATTAATTGGTGTATATAGTTCGCTGCACCCATGTTAGGGGCATAGATATTTAAAATTGTTAGAACTTCTTGTTGGACAGACCCTTTGAGTATAATATAGTGTCCTTCCTCATCTCTTATTATAGTCTTTGGCTTAAAATCTAATTGATCTGATATAAGGATTGCCACCCCAGCTTTCTTTTGATATCCATTAGCATGGTAAATTGTTTTCCATCCCCTTACTTTAAATCTGGAGGTGTCTTTGGTTCTAAATGAGTCCTTGTAGACAGCATATTGATGGGTTTTGTTTTTTGTGGGTTTTTTTTTTTGTTTGTTTTTTTAATCCATTCTGATACCCCATGTCTTTTGATTGGGGTATTTAGCTCATTTACATTCAGGGTAACTATTGAAAGATATGAATTTAGTGCCATTGTATTGCTTGTAAGGTGACTGTTACTGTATATTGTCTCTGTTCCTTTCTCATCTACTACTTTTAGGCTCTCTCCTTTCTTAGAGGACCTTTCAATATTTCCTGTAGGTCTGGGTTGGTGTTTGCCAATTCAATTTTTGTTTGTCCTGGAAGCTTCTTAGCTCTCCTTCTATTTTCAATTATAGCCTAGCTGGGTATAGTATTCTTGGCTGCATATTTTTCTCTGAATATATCATGCCAGTCATTTCATCACGCCAATGAAAATGGCGACCTCCCAAATCCAGTCCAGAGGAGCTGAGAGCTCAGGGTCCCAATCCTCAGTGCACCCTCAGAGAAAAGCTGTCAATCACTCCTGTCTCCCTAGTCTCCAGCCATGCTCTGTGCTCACCCAGCCTGTGACTGAGTGTTTCTGTCTCTGGTGCATGGCCCCATTTGGAGTCTCCAAACCCAGCAGATTCCTGGATCCTGGAAGGCAGGGGCTTCTCTCTGGATCTGCTGCATGTGGGACCCCTGCTTGAAGGGCAGTGGCCTGACTGAGCATTGGTTCATGGTTTAAGGTGAACCTGATCTGAAAGCTCATTCCTTGGCTCTGTCTCTATAGTTGGCTTCCCCACTCCAATACCTGGGAATTCTGCCACACTCAGACACCCCTGATCTTTCTGTGACCCCACGGGACCTGAGAGTACACTGTCCCTGCTAGGGCTTCATCCCTGCTTAACCTCTGGAGTGATGTCCCTCAGTGGAGCTGAGTTCTAAAAGTTCTGATTTTGTGCTGGACTGCTCCACCAGTTGCCAGGAGCTGGATCCTCCCCCCACAGTCTATCTTTCCAGTGTTTGGGATTCACTTCTCCGCACTTTCTACCTTTCAGAGAATGGTTGATTTTCTGTTTCTAGAATTGTTGCTCTTCTTCTCTTCTATCTCCTGTTGAGTTTATAGGTGTTCAGAATGGTTTGATAACTACCTATCTCCACTCCTGGGACCTGATGTCATTTTAGTCTGCTATGCCTCCACCATTCTGCTTCCTTACAAGAAGAAGTCATCTTATTGAAGCAGTCTAATTAGGGCCATCTGTCTAAACTGCAATGTGGCTAAGGATTGACTCAGGCAATATTGGAAGTTCTAGGCTTTAGGAATGCCCAGAGTTTTTGGAATTAGTTACTTGGATGATTCTACCTAATCTCCTATCTTTTTAAATCTACCTTGCTCCTCATTTCTTTTATCCTCTGTGGTTGGTGACATGGCTACATATATACCCTTCCTCACCCCTCCATATACTACCCCACCTTGTCTAAATCTCCCATCTTGATTATCCTCCATCTTTTGCTCACACTAATTTTGAACAATTCCCAGAGGAACATCTTTGTTTGTTTCTAGTGAGCCTTGAAGTTTTTTCTATACTCCAAAGATCAAGAACAGATGAGCTTTAGCATGAACTATCCCATCATCACATATTTTTCAGCCATATGATCTTTGAGGCAGATTTCAATTTGAGTTATATGGAATGTGATAAGTATATAATTCAGTTATAATTCTCAACTACACCACATGTTTCTTTGCCTGAATAACCTGCTGTATAATCATTGATCTTCAAATTATAAAATTTTCAACATAAAAGTAGAATAAAATGGTAAAATGAAATTCATGTATTCAAAAATTGTTAATATATGGCCTTATCTATTTTGTTTGTAGTTCCATCCAATGGACTTTTTTTATCCTAATTCCAGACAACATATAATTTTATCTGCAAATAGCTCATATTTATAAGAAAGTAAGAGACTTTTACTTTAAAAATTACACCTGCAAAACCTTTATCATATCATGTGCAAAGAAAAATAAATTAATTAATTAATAGAAGCAATATCAAGAAAGTATTCAAATTTCCACAATTCTCTTTCTCTTGCCTGTGTATTTCCTGCATATCTGATGACACAATTTTTCTTAACCTGATAAGTATAATTTAGAATCTAAATGAAGCTGATGTCAGTTGATGTAAAATCTCTCCTAATCTATCATTTCCCCTTCTTTATCTTGAAACTTATTCTTGAAGACTTTGAGTTTATTAAACTTTTCCCTTCTCTGCATATATAGTAACCAGAATCTTATATTGGAACCACTGACAGGACTTGAATATATCTTATATGTAAACATGGTATCCACTGCCTTAGTGAGGAGACCAGCTTTTTATTGAGAAGAACACTTTACATAAGGATGTATTTCCTAATATCTGCAAGGATCTTAAAAGTAGACCTTTATTCCTTCTGATCACAGAGGATCACAGACAAAGAAAATTTGGGTGGGGAGGAAGTACCAAGACGAACTTCAGCATAAAAAAAAAAAGTGGGCTTTAGTAATTTGTACCATCAGGAAGTTGTGAAAATTTAAGAATGTCTTCCTATCTTGTTTTCAGATGACCTAACTTCCTGTAAGAGTATTATAATTTGATAACAAGATTTTGACCTTAATTCAAGTTCAAAAACCACCTCTGAGAAAACACACTATAAGATGTCATTTTTCATGCATACCTTACCATGAAGAAAAAAAAATCCAAATATTGAAAACCTAGAGGGGCTCCTGAGTGGCTCAGTGAGTTAAGCCTCTGCCTTTGGCTCAGGTCGTGGTCTCAGGGTCCTGGGATTGAACCCCATGTTGGGCTCTCTGCTTAATGCCTTAATGTCTGCTTCCCCCCCACCCCTGGCTGCCTCTCTGCCTGCTTGTGATCTCTCTCTATGTCAAATAAATAAAATCTTAAAAAAACAAAACAAAACTAGATTTGTATTTATTTCTTTAACTAATCTTTAATGACAACCTCCAGAGATGTGGTGAAAACCAAATCTTGTGGCAGTTTATTCTGGTCACTGAGGGTCTGAGTTCATTATAAAGAGGGATAACAAATTTTCTGAGAATTCTGAGTTGTGGTGTGACATGATCTGACTTACATTTTAAAGGCATGATTCTGGCTTCTCTGAAAAGAATAAATGTAGGGAGACCCAAGCAAAGGCAAGGAGACCTATGGGAGCCTATTCCAGAAATTGAGGTGAGTCAGAGTATCTGGGAGTTTGATGGTGTGCCTTGGAGTCTACAGTTCTAACTTTATCACTCTTAGAAAGAAAGCAAGAGCTACTGCAATAAAGTGGCTTTGATAAGTTCTGGACCTAAATTTTTAAGAGCCCAAATATAAACTTGTTTTCAAAAATCTCAGTCCCAGATATAAACTTGGTTTCAAAAATCTCAGTCCTCAAAAATATGAAGTAACAAATACTTTTGAATTCTTTAAAAAGAAAACCCTGCAATTAATTTTCCAATTGAAATGCCTAATGAAGTTGTTTTATATCTCAGATTTCAAATCTCCTGATTCACACGTGGTATAGAAGTTCTTCCTGGAGAAATTGTTGATTAGTGATAAGTGCCAATAATGTTTACCATTTAAAAGAATATTAATGTTGAGAATGCATAAGTGGGACACTCTTTCTTGTGCTCCTCTTCACCTAATCAGATTCTTTCCAAATCACTTCCTACTATGAAACCATCTACACAAGCCCAGAGGATTTATGCTCTATTTAAGCTCCTATAAAACTTATTTCAGGGTGCCTGGGTGGCTCAGTGGGTTAAGCTTCTGCCTTCGGCTCAGGTCATGATCTCAGGGTTCTGGGATCGAGTCCCGCATCAGGCCTCTCTGCTCAGCAGGGAGCCTGCTTCCTCTCTCTTTCTGCCTGTCTCTCTGCCTACTTGTGATCTCTCTCTCTCTCTGTCAAATAAATAAATAAAATCTTAAAAAAAAAACAAACTTATTTCATATGCCACCATGTGGATTTCGCACTAAAATTTGTTTTCCTCAGTTTTGCCTAATCCAGTGATATGTAAAACTCACTGTGAAAAAAATAAGTTGTTATTGTTTTCCCTTAAAGACGATAAAATTGAAACTCATAGAGGTGAAGATTTGCCAAATACTTAATGGAAAACAATTTACAGAGACTCTCTTTTAGAAGTATTAAGATGAACCAAATCAAATTGCCAATATCTGAGGAATTTTTAACTCCATCACACTATTGCTCTTAATTTGACTCCTACAAATCATATTCCAAACGAAGGTAACAAGTTACATTTGGTTAATATATCTTCAAAGTCTCTTATAGTCTATCATCTTCCCTTTTTTTTTATCTTGTTATTTATTCTCAAAGGATTTCAGTTCATCATCTTTGTTTTTGCTTCTATATGAAGTTTTCTATTACAAATCCCTTCCTCTTCCCATTCACCTTGGTAACTTTCTGGAAGACAGTTGATGTCTTAAATGTCTTTTCAAAGCATAAATACATTTATTTAAACTAAACAAAACCAAAACCAAGCCATCCATTCCTTCCACTTCCAACTTCCTGCTTCTGGCAACCAACAATCTCTTCTCTGTATTTTATTTATTTGTTTATTAGATTTATTTATTTATGTGTTGGCTAGATTTCACATGCAAGAGTGATCATATGATATTTGCCTTTTCCTGTCTGACTTATTTCAGATCACATAATGCCCTTGAAGTCCATCCATGTTGTCACAATTGACAAGATTTCACTCATTTTTGTGGCTGAATAATAATTCCTTTGTGTGTGTATATGAGTGTGTGTGTGTGTGTGTGTGTGTGTAAAAGATTTTATTTATTTACTTGAAAGAGAGAGATCATGAACTGGGAGGAGAAGGGGCAGAGGAAGAGGAAGAAGCAGACTCCCAGCTGAGTGTGGGGCCTGATCCCAGGACCTGAGTTCATGGCCTGAGCCAAAGGCAGATGCTTAACCAGCTGAGCCACCCAGGCACCTCCTGCTGTATATTTTATACCAAAATGTCTTTATCTTTTCATCCATATGGGCATTTAAGCTGTTTCCCTATCTTGGCTAGTAACACTGCCATGAACATGGCCATGCATATATCTTTTGATTTAGTGTTTTCATTTTTTCAAATAAATACCCCGAAGTGGAATTCCTGGATCGTACAGCAGTTCTGTGTTTAATTTTTTGAGGAACTTCCATACTATTTTCCACAATGGATGCACTAATTTCCATTCCCACAGTAGTGTGCATCCTCATCACTCTTTCCTCTGCATCCTCATCAACACTTCATTTCTTGTGTTTTTTTGATAATAGCTATTTTAATAGGTGCGAGGTGATATCTCAGTGCTTTTGGTTTGTATTCTCCTGATGATTAGTGACATAGAACATTTTTTCATATGCCTGTTGACATTTCTATATATTCTTTGTAAAAATGTTTATGCAGATCTTCTGTCCACTTTTAAATTGCTTGTTTGTGTTCTACCATTGAGCTGTATGAATTTTTTATATATTTTGGATATTAACCTTTCATCAGTTATATGATTTGTCATTACCTTCTCCCTTTTAGTAGGGCGACCTTTTGTCTTATTTGTTTGCTTGTTTGTTTTTGCTTTTTCTATGTGGAAAATTGTTCATAGTAGTCTCTTATAGCTATTTGTATTTCTGTGATGTTAGTTGTAAAATCTTTTCTTTCATTTCTGATTTTATTTATTTTAATCCTCTCTCATTTTTTCTTGGTGGGTCTACCTAAGGACTTGTCAAGTTTGTTTACCTGTTCAGAAAATTAGCCCTTGGTTTCATTCATCTTATCTTTTATCTTTTTAGTCTATATTTTATTTATTTCTGCTTTAATCTCTGTGACTTCCTTCCTTCTACTAACTTTGGGCTTGTTTGTTCTTTTTCTAACTTTTTGAGGTGTAAAGCTAGGTGGGTTTTTCCCCTTAAACGTCTTTTTGTTCTGTCATGACACTATATTGTGGTCGTGGAGTTAGTCATCACTACTGCTGGGTAGGCCTTGGTGACTTATCATACCCTTTATTATAATACAAATATCTGTTAATCTCCCCATTAGATTATGGATATCCTAAAGGCAATATCTTTTATTTCACTTAAATATTTAGCAACTAGCAGAGTGACCAGATGGAAGTTCTATATGTCTTTGTTTCAGAGTAATATGAGTGCAGGAATTAATGCATTATATTCTCTTAAAATCACATAAGAAGCAATAATGAGAGCAATTTTGACAACAGGTTCTGAAGTTAGACTCACTGGATTTAAATCTAGATCCAACATTTACTGCCTACAGAGGTTATAGATGTTATATGTATTAGATGTTATTTATAGTAATTATTTACTGAATTGAGGTTCTGTGGTTGTGTATTTATGTTTAGTGGAGGTGGTAGTAATAGTAATAGGAGGAGGTTCTTATTAGCACTACTTTCAGAATTTTTCCACATTAATGTACCAGCCTATTTCTTGGAGAATATGACTTCTTGTTAAATAAAGAGGCCAACAATTGCATGACTGGTTTTTGGTACCCTCTCCAATTTTTAAACCATCCACAGTGAATCTAATCAAGTAAAGCATTTAGAAATGAGTACTAGGTGGGGAATGGGAGGTTGGGGGAGCCAGGTTGTGGGTATTATGGAGGGCATGCATTGCATGGAGCACTGTGTGTGGCACAAAAACAATGAATTCTGTCACACTGAAAAGAAATAAAAAAACAAAAACTAACTGAAATAATAATGCTAAAGAAAAAGAAAAAGGATAATCATTATACTTGAGATCCCATAAAATGGGACTGATATCCCATGCTCAATTTTCACTGAGGTCTGAAAACAAATCAGGTAGTCATCTGCAGGCACTGTTATGATTCTTCTTCATGGATACTGCAGAGACTGTTTTGAAGCAGGAGCAAAAATAGCTTGCTGGTAAACCCCAGTCCTGAGCACTTGCATGAAAAAGAGCTCAAGTCCTTTGATTTCCATAGGAAGTCTGGGTATTTTTCTTTTGCTGAGGCCTGGAAGAACTGAGACAGGAGTTGCCTAGAGGCCATCTGTGTCAGTATGTAATCTGTACAGATGCTATCCAAGGTGGGAACCAAGTCAGTCCTTGAAGAGTAACATGAGATCAAAGGCGCAGGTATAAGGACAACAGTGATCAGTAAGACAAGAGGTCCTAACCAAAAACACCTGGAACCAGTAGGAAATATAGTGAAGGGAACAAGGTACAATAGAAACACAGCAAGGGGTCTAAGATCTTAACCACCTTGTTTACTATTGTAGCTTCAGTGCCTGGCACAGGCATAGAAAACATTTTTAAATGTTAAATGAAAACATGACTGGATTATTGAAGGGAGATGAGACTGCCTAACCATTTAAAAGTATAAATCTTGCCAGATTGGTATAATATTTACAGAAACATCAAATACAATGGGGGAAACTGGAAGATGTTTGAGTTGTCACATTGCTCTATTTTTTTTTAAATTTTATTTATTTGTTTGACATACAGACTACAAGTAGGCAGAGAGGCAGGCAGAGAGAGAGAGAAAGGAGGAAGCAGGCTCCCCGCTGAGCAGGGAGCCTGATGCGGGGCTCGATCCCAGGACACTGGGACCATGACCCGAGCCGAAGGCAGAGGCTTTAACCCATTGAGCCACCCAGGTCCCCACATTGCTCTATTTTTAAAATAATCTCCAACAAGATTTTATTATCTTGTGTCATTATCATATTTCAAGAGGTTTATGGATAGATATTTAGCCCTTTGGTCCTAATGTTCAACAAGTCTATGATTTGATGAATGGGACCAACATCATACAAGGAGGATACAATATAGCTATGGTGTATCTTGAGCAAAGAGTGTAATTGGTCCAGTCAAGATGAGGGAAATAAAGTTCAGATGTTGAAGGAAAACCACATCCAATTACATCAGACTTAATTTTTGTCAGTCAGCAAGAATGGTGTCTGGATCCCAGAGTAAAAATAAGACATAAGACTCAAATATATCCATTCAAGTCAAAATATCTTATTTTAAATAAATTCTTAGAGTCTTAGTCAGTTGGGGCTGCTGTAACAAAGCACTGTAGACTAGGTGGGTTATAAGCAACAGATAGATTTTTCTTATGGTTTTGGAAGCTAGAAGTCTATGATCAGGGTGCCAGCATGATTGGCTTCTGGCGAGAGCTCTGTCCTGGATTGCTGCCTGTTCTCCTCTTTTAAATTCACTTGGTGGAAACAGCAAAGCTGCTCTTGGGGTCTCTTTAATAAGAACACTAATCCAAAGGTCCCACCCCTTAATATCATCACATTGGGGGTTAGGATTTCAACACCTGAACCTTGGGGAGACACAAGCATTCAGTCCATTGCACTCAGCTTTGATAACATGTTTAGTAAAATGGTAACGTAAATGTGAGGTCATAGAGTCACTACCTGATTCCTTCCTTGGGAAATGAACATTGTTTATATTCAGGATCAAACTGAAACAAACAAACAAACAAATACCTCTCTGTTTGATCTAAGTTAATATACCTTATGAACCTCAGTTTTCTCAGTATGAAAACAAAGTGTTGCAACCTATTTTAAATAACGGAAACTAAACATGATTTTCATTCACCACTTCTTCCAGTCTTGAAGAGTCTCTGGAAAGAGAGCTCAAAGTGCTGACACATAGGCACCAGGTTTGACAATGTACAACATCACCTTGGCCTTAAGGAAGGCTGAAAAGTTTCACAGACTAGCACCACTTTGCTTTAAAAATTTCCTTTCTACTTCCCTCTAGAAGTTTGCAGAAATCTCTTTTTTTGGTAATTAATATGTTTCTGCTTTCAGAAATGACAGGCTAAAGTTCTGCTTATCCAGATGGAAGCAAACTGTTTTGTTGGCTTCTCTCCTTGAGCAGCAGCCAATGTAACCCTGGGTTTCTGGTTGAAGTTCCAATGCAGAAATTCCCAAGCCACCAGCTGGAAGGCAAAACACTCAGCATCTATTCTATTTGTGCCAATCAGGGAGAAAGATTAAGAAATATAAAAATAGAAAAAAAAAGAAATATAAAAATAGGTATCTACACATTCAATATTTCCAGAGCACTTCATAGAGGTGATTTGATAGGGGTTATAATTATTTAAAAAATATTAAAATTTTACTATATTAAATAAACCTCTCTTCTCTCTCTGTCTCTCACACACTCAGAAAGTGTGTATGTGTATATCAGATTGGGGGAAATATCACTGAATACTAAGATCAAGTGAATCTGAGTGGTGAGAAAAGAAATTCTCAATAATTAGTCATAGTTGTGAAGAACATATAGATTTTCTTTTACATGAAACTTTATATTTGTCTTAAGTTGTAAGAGGGCAGAAGTTTGGTTTAAGATAAATATGGAACATACTCTTTCACAACTGGAAAATATGATTCTGATAAAGTAAATGCCCCTGACAGAAACTTCAGAATGTAGAAATCACCTCAGCACTGAATTCTGTAATGACAACAGCATGATTATTCTTATTTCAGGGCAATCATTTGCAGAAGGTACAAAGAATAGTAAGAAGGAAAGAATGGGGGCTACTTCTCAGTAGTGAAAACCAACTATAAAACACAAGTCATCCTGAAATGCAAATTTGCAAATAGTCTAACTAGCAAAAAGCTGAAGCCAGAAAGGGTTGTATCTGAGAAGAACTGGGAAGGAGCTTAGATATTAGGACTTGCAGTGAAGGGATGATGGAATAACAAACTTTTTCAAGGGAAAGGCAGAGAAAAGGCAGTGATTCTTACTAAGTTTACTTTATAATGTGTTCAACTGATATGATCTTACTATAGCCCACACTATAGTCTTTTGTAGTATGATCATCCACGTATTACACATGTGGAAATGGAATTAGTTTAGATAATATGTCCATGCACATATAGGTAGTAAAAACTGGGACCAGAATTCCAAAGTGGGCTGTCATCCAAAGCCAGTGATCTCTCAAGTTTGGAGAAGGGCTCTGTCTTTTACCTAAATATATATTGATACTCTGGAAAGAAATTTAAATACTGTGCTGAACAGAGAAAATTTAATTACTTCTGAGCAACCTGGTTCAATCCATTTAGATTATTTGTAAAGACAAAAATGTTCTGTTTTTTTCTCTACATATTAAAGAATAAAATAAAATGTATTTGCCAAAGTTTGCTGTAATCTAAATCAGTAGTTCTTGAAGAAATTAATTACTATATACCAAAATGTCTTATGGGTTTGGATTATACAGTTTGCTTTTTATAAATATGCATTCTAACATCATTGGTCTTTGTGTGTCTGTGCAATGCAGAGAATATTTTCACCAAATATAGGCATGACAGTTTCTGGACTTTTCCTCCAATACTTCACAATACTTCTTCATTTTGATGATCTTAAAATCTTAGGGAATTGTTCTTTTAGAGAGAACTTCAAATACTTTCTCAAACCAGTTTTCTGGAAAGTCCTGATATGGAGAAGGAGATGGAGAAGGAGAAGGAGGAGGAGGAGGAGGAGGAAGAGGAGGGAAAGGAGGAAGAAGAAAAAGAGGAGGAGAAGAAGGAGGAGAAGGAGGAGAGGGAGAGGAAAAGAGGAAGCAGAAAAAAAAGAAAGAAAAAAAGGGAAAAGGAGGAGAAAAAAGGGAAGGGGAAGAAGGGGAAGAAGAAGAGGGGAGAGGAAGAGGAAAAGGGGTTGGGGAAGATAAGAAGAAGAAGGAGGAGGAGGAGGAAGAGGAAGAGGGGAGAGGAGAAAATAAAACAACCAAAAAAAAACAGAATGTCTTGAGAAAATGGTGCATTTTCAGACCTCTGTGAATGCAGACTATTGATGCTAACTTCATCATCATCATCATCATCATCATCATCATCATTATTATTATTATTTAGACATTTCTAAGGAGATAGGATGATGTCTTCTGGGGGTTTTCTTAAAAATCCAACCCCAAACAAGGAAACGCTATGCAGAACTTTAAGTGAAAACCATGGCCCCCACTAAAGACCCAGATTAAGAAGAGGAGAAGTTGGAGTTAGAAGTTACGGCTTGTGAGTAAATTACAAGGCACCAAAACAAGAGAAGTATTAAAATATCTGTAACAAAATAGATGAAAGTCAAGGACAGGAAGCTGTGAGAATGAAACTCTGTACAAACAGGGTTTGATGGTTCAAAAGCAAAGCCATGCCAAATAACTGTACAGTTTTAAGAAGACAGGTTGATGGGGTCACTATGAAGGTTGACTCTGAGTGATTTTTATCATTGTTATTTCCACATATGAATCTTTTTTAAAGACTCTCTACTAAAGACATGTTTCTATTTCAAAACCTAGCAACATATTGTCTGGCTCTGACTCTCCTCCCAATTCCTGTCCTTCTAAATCATTTTTGAGAGCTAATTAGGTTGAGTGCCATTTTCAGCTGCTACTTTGGAAGATAAGGTACATGCCTGAATATTGTGTACTTACTGCTGTGCACATCTGTGCTTCATATCAATCTGTAGGGATTTTGAAAATTAACATCCCTTTAAAGGCAAAAAAGGGTTATAATCAAAGCCATGTATTGCTAATTGGTCTTTGGTCTTGTGGATATGGCCTGGACTAAAATTAAAAATGTATAGTAACAGTATTAGGACACTCCTTTCTTTTTGGAAATATTTCCCTCCTGCACAAACACAAACAGATAGAAAAACATTATTAGAAAAAAAAATTTATATCTTAAAAGAAAACGTGTGTCTAAAAAAATAAATAAATTCAAATTTTTAAAGATGTGCCATGTCAATATAAAATGAAAATCCTTTTATATTGTCCAGAAAATGAGTTAGTAGAATTTTCCACTGATTTTGAGATGCTTGGCAGGAGGAGATAAAACAAACAAACAAACAAAAGTTTGTGAAGTAGAAAAATGAAGCCAACTTTTTCCTCCATGTCCATCAGAAACACAGGTTTTTGTTTTTGTTTGTTTTTGTTTTTTTCACTCTACCACATTCTATTTTATTTTTTTTTATTTTTTTTTTTTTTCTATTTTATATTCTACATCTTAGACCCCTGGAATCTGAGAGCATTTGTGTCCAGGGGAATAAGAATGCCTTGAAGAAACATGTGTTTGTGATTGAGTCTTATCAGAGTATAAATGATATAAGTGCTTCCTCAAGAAAAAAGATAAGGTAGCATATCGTCAATGGTAACCTTGGAGGGGATGAAGGAATTGACAGGTTTTATTGTTTGTTGAAATTGATCTTTAATGCTTTCAAGATGGAAAGAAAAGGAGCAAGATTGGTGACTAGAAACACCCAGAGAGTCGAGCTTACAGTGTATTTAAAACTCTCTGGTGCTGTAGTAGACACATGGAAATGAGAAAGAAAATTATGAAAAAACAGAAATTGATACATCTTGGCCTCTGTTTGCACCATGCTTTACTTATTTCACTCCATTTCACTAACTCCTGATGTAACAAATATGGCATAAGTGGAAATTAAGGCTATAGAATATATAAGTGAGTAGAAAGAAAGGTGATATAAAAGAATAAGGAAGTCAAAGAGGAATTAGACTGTGGTCCTACTAAATTTGTAACCTTAGCAAAGAGTTTGGCAGACATTTTCTGTAGTGAATATCATATCCTTAGCAACTACTCAATTTTGCCAGTGTAGCAGGAAAGCCGCCATTGACACTATGTCAACAAATGAGCTTGGTTGTGTTCCGATAACACTTTATTTATGGAGACATAATTTTGAATTTTACACAATTTTCATATGTCACCAAATAGTCCTCTTCCTTTTTTTCCCTTCAAACTAATAAAACATATGAAAACTTGGACTTGTGGATCATACGAAAGCACTAGGCTGGATTTGGCCCACCAGGTCTGGTTTGCAGATCCCAGACTTACAGCCTTGTACTTAGAGTGTGGCTTCATACTTCAACATGGGGGTGATAGGAGGCCCACTGCAGCAGTCTTGAGATTTTTCTGACTGTCTGATTTTTAAAACATACTCCCTTTGAATGACTGTTTCTTTTCTTGAAGATATACCCTCCAAATTTAGAAACACAGACGTTAGAAGATCTGGCAAATGAAAGAGAATTGTGGATTACTTTGCCATGGACTGTTTTAAAAATAAATAAAAATAACTTTGATTGCGATTGAACATATCAAAGTTTATTTCTGTCATATTAAAAAGTCAAGTGCTATTTCCTACAAAATGAAGAGACCAATACATATGCCAGACTCACTGGGCATTTCAGATGTGGGAAAAAAACAAAACAAAACAAAGAAAACAGACCCCACACCAAACAAACAAACAAAAAACCCAAAAAACCGAAACCCACAAAGCCTTTAATAAGACCAATTAATTTATTTCTGTTTAGCTTTATGGCAAGTCACTTAACTCATCTGTTTGTGTGCAGGCAAATATACTTTCCACTGTTCTGTGCTAGGATGTTATTGAACATTGCCACTTCTTTAGTTATCCTTTATTACACTGACAGGAAAACAAAGCAACATAAAGGCTAAATTAAAGTCATTTTCCCAAGGCAAATTTGCAGTGGTGGTGGTTCATTTACAGTTTAGTAGTCTTGAAAGTAAAGGACTATGTTGTAAATTTCATCTAGCTTGTTATGAATACTTTTGTTCAGTATTAGTTTCAAACATAATAGACATATCTATTATAAGAATGGTTGTAGGTCTCATAACATCTATTCAACCATGTTGAACAATGAGAAACATTCTCATTACCTATAATATCCTTCAAGTAAATAGATGAATAATAAGTAGTTCCACTTTGAGAGTGCCCTGTTTCAGATCGTTGAATAATAAGATCTATGAGAGGACTGGGTTAGAAATCAAGGGATCTACATCTCCACCTGTGGATAGTGGGGGAGCCACCTTCCTTTTCCATCCCTTTACTGACCTTGTGTATTCAGCTCTTACTTTATTTTCCAGACTGTTTTTATTGGATACTCAGGGTTTCTGTGGAGTTGCCTCAAGACCTCCCACAGGCAGAGAAGAGCAGGCAGGAATCCACAGTGTCTCACCCCTACTTCAAGAAAAGGCAGCTCTGTTTTGAACCGTTTCACGTATATGAAACATCTGCATAACATTTCATTTAAAAGAATATTTCTGTAGTTTAAGAAGTATGAAAGCCAGAGAGAGATAGACATTGAAGAAGTTTGGGTAGATGATTTTCAAATTACTTTCAAATTAATAATTATATTGATATTCTATTGGGTTTTCTCTTGAGTGTGAGTATCTGAGAATCCTTCAGAATTTAGAGAATATCCCCATTTGAATTCTGGTTAATGATAAAAGTACTAAATGAGACCAGTGGGAATGGTGGGGTAAAGATCTCTAAAAATCCATTCTTCCTTGAAAGCAAAGAGAGCACTAGTAAAAACTGTCAGAAGTAAAAGTAAAATTGTCAAACTGTCAAAAACTGTCAAAATAGATTTGTTTTAGAACTTTGTCAATCGACCAAAGGCTTGAAAAAATAAAAAAAATAAGAAAAAATAAGAGGAACATTTATTTAAAAAAAAAATAGTTGGATCGCAATGAGAGCAGAAAGCTTTGTAGCATTTTTCTTGCCTTTTTCTCATCATCTTTTCCCTACCTTTCTGGCAGCCTTGAAAACCAACATTCCCACAAGCACACTGAAAGCCAGCAACACATCATGACCTGGAGGAGCCAGGATGAACTTGGAGTTTCCTAAAAACATCAATCCTAAAAAAGTGTTGTTATCTGACTACTTACAACGGTAAAGGGCTACATTCAAAAAAATCTCAAATTACTAACTGAACCTCTCTGCCTTAACAAACTAAGAAAAGAAAAGTAAACCCAAAGAAAACAAAAGGATGGGTAAATGAAGAGTACAGTGAAAATAAGAGAAATAGAAATAAGAAAAAACCACAAAAGATCTTTTCTTTGGAAAGATCAACAAAATGGACAAACAATTAGGTAGAATGCCCAGGAAAAAAAGAAAGGAGACTCAGTTGACTAAAATCAGGAATTAAAGAGGGTCATTACCACTGACATTGCAGAATTGAAAGAGGAAAAAGGATTGTAAATGAATATTGTAAACAACTGTATGCCAACTAACTAGATAATGTAGATAAAATGGACAAATTCCTAGAAAGATACAAACTACTGAAACTGAGTTAAGAAAAAAATAAACCAATGAATATGCTTACAACAAGTAAAGAAATAGAATTAGTAATTAAGGATGTTCTAACAAAAATAGTACAGACTCAGTTGTCTCAATGGCCAATTCTAAGGTACATTCAAAGAACAATTAACACCCATCTTTCTCATAAATCTTTTCTAAAAATAGAGGAGAAAGGACTATTTTCCAACTGATGGTATAATGCCAGTGAGTACCCTGACACCAAAACTTAAACAAAATGCTACAAAAAAAAGGAATATTACAGCCCCATATCTCTTATGAATATAAATTAAAAAAAAATCCTCAACTAACAAAGTGAATCTAGCAATACATAAGAAGGACGATATTGCAAACCATATATCCAATAAAGGATTAATATCCAAAATATACAGCAAGTCATACAACTCAATAATAAAACACAAATAGCCCTATTTAAAAGTGACATTGTACATACTCTATTCTGACAGGTATCACTAAAATATTAAGCTCCACAGTCTCCTCATCTTCCACCTATTTCTCTGGCTGTTCATCCTCTCTGACTTTTAATTTTTTCTTTCTCATCTCTTAGACACATCAAGTTAGGATGGCCAAGAGCTCAGAACTTAAGACCTATTTGCTCCCCCAACATTCTCTCCTTTGACTTTGACTTGACTTAATTTTTTTTTTCCTCTGTCAGACCACTCTTCTTATCGTTGTGCTGTGTATCCAACAGAATCATCAATGTGTTCACTTGTATCACAAACAAACCCAACTACTTTTGGTTTCTCCGATCTCAATTAATGATGACTTGAACTGCTCTGATCAAAAGCCCTGGGGGTTATTTTTGTCTATAATCTTTGTCTCAAATTTAACATCAAATCTGTTAAAAAAAAGTGTTGGGGTTCGCTTCAAAATATGTCCAGGGGTGCCTGGATGGCTCTGTTGGAAGAACATGCAACTCTTGATTTTGGGGTTGTGAGTTCAAGCCCCATGTTGGGTGTATAGATTACTTACTTACTTACTTACTTACTTTAAAAAATCCATCACCCTGTTTTCCCTGACTTACTGTTAAAACCTCCTGACTCATCTTTTGTCCTGCTTTTGTCCTTGCTCATTCATTCAGTGGACTAATTTACCACAGTAGGCAGTTTTCCTATTAAAAGATAAATTATATCAGTTGTTCCTCTGGTCAAAATTCTTATACTATTTTATAAGCAAAAATTAAGGTCAAGCATCAGTGTGTCTCATTGTGGAAGTCTTGTCATGGCTATAGGAGGAAAGACATTGTTTACTAAAGTGCTAAAAGCACTGGCTAGCACGTATGGGCAGAACTAAGAGAATGGCATAAGAATTGCTCTGGAGTTTGCTCAACATTAGCGGTAGATTGATCATAAGGATAAATAATGGAGATCTGAGGAATATGAGGGCATTCTTCCATAATTTGGGGTTTAATGTCCTGGCAAGGATCACTAAAGTGAGCCCCAGTCTACTGCTGGAATGGAATGGACTATCAAAGCTTAAAGGAAATTATGGCATATTGAAAATGAAGTGAAGATGACAGAAATGTGCTGGAAGAATATTTATAAATGAATACAAAGCCAAAGAACTGAGTATGTTAAAATTGATATATGACAGTTGAGAATCTATCAGCTGACCATGTTCTCTAGGGAAGCCCATACAATCTCCCTTCACTGGCAATAAGGAATGTACTAGTGAGGAGTGTACTGGCATTGCTGAGATTTTCAGTGTAAGCCTCTGTAGATCTGGATGGACAATAACACATTCTGCTATGGAAATAGATTCCTTTGTGTCATTGGGAATGGCAGCATTCTAGAAGAGCAGAGGTCAGTTGATGGAGACTAGGTGAACCTAAGCAATGTAGTCTGCCAAAAAGATAGAACATTAATCAAGATACCCTGACTCACAGGGACCAGACCAATAGTACAGATTCAAATAGCAGCCATTGATGGAATTGCTTTACCTATATAACCAACAGACCAAAAGCAGAGGAAAAGACTACTGTATCACCTCTTATAAAGGAAAAATATGGTTGCTACTGAGTTTCCTTATTGGAGCTAGTGCTCAGAGCCAGAGCCTATGAATTGAAGTCCATGGCAAGAACCTCAAATAGAAATGCCCCCAATTTACCTATGGAATCTACAGCAATGTGCCAGAATAATTACTGTACATCAGGGAAAGGGAGTGCCCATACCTACAGCCAAGATGGCAGATCAAAAGCATGTGTGGGATGGTAGATTAGTACCATCCTCAGAGGCTCAAGAGTGCAACTGTTGTTGTCCCTGTCATATCCACATTTAATCTTCTAGCTTAGTGCCTGCAAAACACTAAAAGACCATAATGGTTGATGATGATGATTATAAACTGAACTAAGTGATAGCTCCATGTAAAGCAGTGGCATCAGATGTAGTGTCTTTCTTAGAAAAGGTCAACACATTTTCTACAACTTGATATGCAACTGTTTCCCTGGTTTTATTTGATGAAATATTCTTTAAAATACCCAACATGCAGAAGGATCAGAAGCAGTTCACCATCCCCCAGGATAGACAGCAGTGTGAAATCACATTCTCACTCCAAATTTACGTGCCTTTGTCACAGTGTAGTTTGAAGGGACCTCGATTATCTGGGCATTCCTCAGAATATCACACTGGCCTACTATTTTGATGACAGTGTGCCAATTGGACATGGTGAGATAAAAGTGATCAGTATCCTAGTAAGATCTATATGCATCAAAGCCTGGGAGATAAATTCTGCAAAGTTTTAAGGGCTGTTACATGAATGGACATTTTAGGGATCTAGTGAAATCAATGCCAAGACAACTCATTCAAGTTAAAGAACAAGATTTTGCTCATGGTACTGCATAATACTAAGAAAGAGAGGCTTTGCACTTGCTAGACCCCTTTGAATTCTAAACAGAGAGCACATTAAATGTGAGAATACAACTTTGATCTATTTATTGGGAGCCTCAGAAGTTTGGGTGGGAAGAGTAGTAAATCCATCATAAGTTGGATTAAACATTCAGGAATGAACTTGAGCAGATCCAGAGGGCGTTTTATTTGGACCTGTGGGATTTTAATTTATGAAGGTGACTGAATGATGACATGCAGAGGCCAATACCAGTGAAGGAAGATTTATTACTTACATTCTCAAGAGGGCATAGGGGGAAAACATCCCTTTTTTGATCAAAGAGGAGACACAGGAGCAATGGGAAAGCCTAGGAAGCGCTTTTATTTGGGTTTCCATGGGAACAGCAAAATGGGCAGAGTAAACAGTTTAGGATTGGGCAGTTTGAATCATTCTGGCAGGCTTGGGACTATGGGGCTGGTCTCTAGTTGTTGGGTACCTGGTTTGGGTGGTTTAGGGAAGGGGACGTATTAGGTTGATATGTGAGTTAGATAAGGAGGTGGTTGGGAAATGTAGGCTTGGGATTATTGGTTTGAATATGAAAAGTATGCTTGTAGGCAGGCTGTTATTATCTTTGGGAATTAGCTAGCCCTGGGAGGGCAGTCTTTCTCCAAAATACAAGATACAGAAATTAAAAACATGATTAAGACAAAGGGCACCAAGAAGTTGTATAAGCAGGTAGCTCAGATCTTCTGTCACCTACCTCAGATGCATGGACACCACTCCCTTAGCTCACATAGGTGAATTCACTTGCGCTGCCTAAACTAGACAACAGAGTAAGATAAAACTGATGCCTGGCCATGGGTGGTGAGTTGGCTAGATATGCTGATGCAGCCAAAAATACACTGCTGAAGCTTACAGTTTCAATCAGAGTTGGCCTGGGAAACAGTACTGAGGAGTATTCTCCCCAAGAGATTGTAGCAATATAAAACATCCAAGGTTCGCAAACTTACTCTTAAAGAGTCAGACAGGAAATATGGGGGACTTGTGAGCCATTGGGTCTCTTTTGTAACTACTCAGCTGTGTCCGTGTAATATGGAAGTGACTATAGATGATCCTTAAACAAATGGGTTCAGCTGTATTCTAACGGGATTTTATTTATGACAGATGGCTGGAGCATTGGTCATTAGTTTGCTGACACTTGGGCAAAGTTATCAGTATGGTACAGAGAGAAAAATTGGCTGAAATAAGATTCTAGAGCAATGGCAAACATCTTGACTAGCTTCGGGGAACACAGAAGCAATAAGATTGGAGTTTCAGAGACAAGAAGTTCTATGGGCTTATGGGCATTAAGTGTGTGGGTCTTTGAAAGTTGTATCAATGCCCATCAAGGAGCATCTATCAAGAGTAGGCACAAAACAACAAGGTTAATACAATAATTCATCCAGGGGAGCTGGACCATCTTCTGTCTTTGTTCACCCTGAGGACAGAAGGAAGAGCAGTATCACAGTGGGTCTATGAACAAAGCAGCTGTTGTGGTCAGAATGGAAAATATGAATAGGTCCAACCACATGAGTTCCCTTTCACCAATGGAAATATAGCTGCTACTGGAGCTGAATGTCCATCTATTAACAGCACAGACTCAGATGGCTTCTGACTGTCAAAAAGACAGTAAGCTACTCAGTAGTTGATAAGTTAGATCTGTCTCCTTTACATACTTAAAGCAACAGCTGCTGCTTGGTCAGTTTGGGCTTTTCCTGCTGTGTGGGATTAGGGGCAAAGGAAGGAGGGACCAGGATGGAAAAGATAAGACCCTCATCCTTGAAGAGATAGAGTTTGACAGAGATAGAGTTAGGATCAAATACTCAGGAACAAAGGTCGGGATTACTCTAGTGCACAGGCAGCTTTGGCCAGAGAAATAACAGTCCTGGGTGATGGGAGTATATAGAATGAGTGGTAGGGAATAGAGAGAATGGACATCACTTACAGCTTTCGGAACAAGTGGAGCATCAGGGACTATACCCGTTTCCCTTGGAACTGCTCTCATAGGACATTTTTTGTTAAGTATTGACTGACTACCACTTGAAAAACAAGTAACCTGACAGAATGAACTTGCAAGTGGTGAAATATAACAGATGCTTCAGTGCCTTGCCTTATCCTCTGAGCATGTGCCGCTACATGCTAAAGGCTGTTAAAGTGGGACTATGTGAGCATATTCCTTGGGGGAACCTTTCTGGATATAGAGGCATGCTATCTTTGCACAAGACAAACAGACATGCCAAAGCGTTAAGTATGTCAATCCCAGCTTTCAGCCAATGAGGAGAATGGAGCTGATGTATAAATACCAGAGCTTTCTCAGGTCATCCCCTGCAGGTCTGAGCTCCAATGCCCACAGCAGTAACTAGCCAGATAACACATCATACTTTTCTCAGCTTCCTCTATTCTAGGTCTCAAGATCTTACTTCCTTTTTTTTTTTAAGATTTATTTATTTTTTTGAGAGAAGGAGAAGGTGTAGGGGGGGGACAGAGGAAGAGGGAGAGACAAGCAGGTTCCCCACTCAGCAGGGAGCCTGATGTTGGGCTGGATCCTGGGACCCTGAGATCGTGACCTGAGCTGAAGTCAAGAATCCAACACTCAACTGACTGAGCCACTCAGACACCTTCAAGATCCTACTTCTTTACTGGTATCTCCTGAGATTATTTCAGAAATATGCAACTGCAACTTACAACTTAATTTTTTTTTTAAGAAACACATGAAAATGGTATCTGTCAAGACTAGAGAAACATTTTGAAGGCTACAATTAGACAAACAGAATTCCAGAACATTATAATTGGCTGAGATTCTAGAACAGTTTAAATCTGAAGTTCTGAAAAATATAAACAATATAATCAGTCTCTTCACATTTGATGGGTGAGACAAGCCACAGTTCATTAGTGGCTAAGTCTAAATTATTCTCCTAATTTTCAGTTAATTGCATTAGTCTACCCACCTAACTCTCATTTTTAATTCACTGGGGTCTCTACGAGCACCTATGGAAAATCTAAAGAAGCCATAATTATTTCCAACAAGATAGAAAAGGATAAATTTCCCATAATTTTGATGAATTGTATACCACCTGGAATTATTCAGCAATGGTTGGAACATGAAGTTTTTTCCATTAATGTGTATAAATACCTTCAATATAGCAGTCTAACATCCATTTACCAGAAAGAGTAATAACAGAAACAGAAGTCTTACTTCTCTGTGAAATGAAGTCTCCTACTCTCAGAGGTTTTAAAGTCATCTCTTTTCAAATAACTACCTATTTCATTTGTTTGCTTTTAAGACCCTTAGTTTTTTTCCTCAAAGTAATACATTGTCTTTACAATGAATATGGAAATACAGACATATAAAACATAAAGTGCATGCTCTCCCCCACTTCTCAGTCTTTTTCTCCATTTTCATAAAGTGACCTCTGTTTCCCACTCCTTGGATATTTTTCCTGATATTTGTCTGCAGGTGTACACACATAAATAACTTAACACACCTACACCAACACACCTTCAGACCAGAACAGCATGGACACATTTACATATATATACACATGAGATTATACTGCTGCTATCCTACACCTAGCAGCTTGCATTATTATTATAATGGACCTCAGAGATTATTTGTATTAACGTGTCAAGAGCCACCTATTTTTATTTATCATTTTAACTGTATTAAATCATATAGTAATACTCTAAATTTTAGCTATCTATATATTGATGGATTTTATATTTCTTTGTGATTTATTTACTGTTACAAACAATAACACTGTAATCAACATTCTTATATGCTTATCTTGCAATATTTCAAAGGACAGATTATTAGAAGTCAGATTTTAGTGTTTAATGATATAGTCATTTTGAACCTGGATAATGAGAAATTGTTTTTCTCTAAACCTTATTGTAATATTAAATAAATACCATTACCATTACAGATGAGATTTCCTGTTTACCTGTACTTACTCAAAAAAATTATAAATATTTCACTTGTTCTATCAAATCAGACAAAATGGTATTGCCAGTAATATTGATCATCTGTTGAATATACTTGTTGGCTTTTGTGTTTCTTCTACCACGAATTGTATGTTTAGATATTTTTTTCTTTCTATTGTATGATTGATATTGAAATCTGTGATTCATAAGAGCATTTGTGTGTTCTGGATATTACTTTTGGTTTCAATAATGTACACATTTCCCCACCCTTTTTAAGCACTTTGTTAAAATTGTTTCCCTGTTACAGTGTCCTAGTTCGATATATTCAAATCACTCATAATCAAAATCAAATTACAAATATTTGGAGTACTTTACTTATTAATCAATTTAAGATTGTCAGTTTCCTTTGAAGAATCCTTTTGGTGATAATTATATAAATTTTGGTGGGCAAATGAGATTTCATTTTATTACAAAACTATCATTCAATCACTTCACACATGCTTACTGTATTTCAGGCACAATTTTACACATTGTCAATAGGTCCACAAACAAGTAATTCAAAGTTCTTTTTCCTCTGGGTAGTATTTTAAGACTTAGAGGTTAACACATATAAAAAAGAATTGCACCATTCAAATTAGTCATTTATTTTCTATCTCTAGTTCTTACTAGTATAACTTCTAATAATCTCAATTATTTAGATTGAAGTTCATGGCCCCACCTTTTCCAATTACTTTTTCCTTCTCAGTGCATAAGTAATTGGTCAATACTTGCTTGTTTTACTTCTACAAATCTCCTCTTTTTCTTTTCCTCCCTCCTTTTTTTTTTTCCCCTCCTCCCTCCATTTTTAAACCCTCTTGCTACTTCATGAGTCAGGCTGCCATGACTTCCACTCATTGTCCCATTCGGTATATTCCTTGCTGTGCAATGGAAAATTTCAGACTATAGCTCTAATCATACCACAGCCCAAACCAATTCCTTCAAATCTTTTCTTCCCCCCCAAACTTTCAAGAATAAAAGCCTGGCCTAGAATTCAAGGGTGGCACTGAAAGATTGTGGCAAAATGTGATTGATTTCTGGAAAATAACACAATCATTATAAGAAAAATACAAGAAGTGTGTAAGAGAAAGGAGCATGGCTTCAGCAGATGATGGACAAAAAGAGTGCAGGTAGACAGAGGAAAGTTTACTAGAATCAAATCTCCATGAACTCATGTTACATTTTTAGTTTTGTCTATTTTTATCAGTGTCATATCCACAGTGCCTAGAATCGTACCCTGTGCACAGCATGCTCTCAGTAATTTTTTTTTTTAATGAATGCAAAGATGGAGACACAGGTATTGATGTGTACTATTTGTTTGGGGTTGGCAACAAAGAGTATGGACTTGGGTCTTCCTGAATAAGCAGTGATTCTATTGATTGAAATGGCTCAGGGATAAAACCTTATGAAGCAATAACTGATAATAATTCTTCAATGTTTATCCACTGCCATGCATTTTTAAATGATTTACATTCATTATATTATTTAATTCTCCAATAGCCATATGATATAAATGTAACATTTCTTCTCATTTTAAAGATAAAGTTGCTTAGGCTGGAAAGGGCTAATTGATAGGTCAGATACTGAAGCTAAATGTATGATAGAACCAGAATTTGAATGTACAAGGACTCACATAGACTTTATTAGATACTGTAAGGTGCTAGGACCTAAGATTAGATTTGGGGTACAAAAGAAATAGAAAAAATTTATCATAAGAAGTAGAAAACATAGGGGTGCCAGGGTGGCTCAGTCAGTGAAGTGTCTGACTCTTGGTTTCAACTTGGGCCATGATCTTGGGGTTGTAAGATGGAACCCCAGGTGGAGCTCTGCTCTGGGTGTGGAAACTGCTTAAGATTCTCTCTCTCTCTCCTTCTGCCCCTCCTCCCTCCACACGAATACTCTTTCTTTCTCTTTCTCTCTAAAAAAAAAAAAAGAAAAGAAAAAAAAGGGAAAAGAAAGAAGTAGGAAACATAAATACATAAATACTATGTACTCCTAAGTTTAAAAAATGCCAAAGAGTTAAAAAAACAAAGTCTGGATTATTCTACAGTGAATCCTTTCAGATTTTTAGTATGACACAGTTTAATGCTAGAAAAGGTTTTCCAGGGAAGAGAAAACTATGAAAAGTTTCATCATTTATTTTGAAAATTAATTATTTTTCCAAAAAAGAGAACTACAGAATGAGCACATGCAAGTACAGACATAATAGCCTTATGTAAATTACCATGCATAGAATCCAATAGTATATAAAACTTAGAATTTACTTTGTCAAAACAGAATTTTCAGGTTAATTTAATATTAGGAAATCTCTTTCCATAATTAGATCTTTATGTAGGAGGAAAAAAATGTATGCTCATATTTTTTATAATAAGCAAGCACATAGAAAAGTGGAATAATTATTTCTGGTAAAAGCTGAAAACTAGTATCATAAGGATATATTCTGGATATAATAAAGATTGTCTATCCTGAACCAACAGTTCATCTCACAGAGGAAAGCAAAAAAAGCGGAGAAATTCCTATCACATGTAGGGACACGACAAAAACTGTGATTACTCTAGTATTATTCAATGTTATTCTCAATAAAGAAAAGCAATCTATTTTTAAATATAGACTATTTTTATATATAGACTATATATAAACTAAGAAACCTAGTTTTATTTTTATTTGATATATTTATTGTGCCTGGAGTGGAGAGGGTACTTAATGAGATCAGCCATGAGAAACTGATTTTACATCTGTTTGTTTGTTTTTTTAATCTGGTTTTTCAATTTATTTTGAGGAAATTAGTGGTCACACAAATGGTGTCATGGAAGAAGGATGAAAACCCCTTCTGGTTCAGTGACAACAACATCATGCTGTAGTTTTCCTGATCAATAGAACCTTCATGAAGACCTACAAGCCTCACTCCAAGGTGTAGGCTCAACATCATGTACTTGTGCTGGATGGAGTGTGGTCAGAGTCTTTTGTGGAGATCTCCTCTAGATTCCACCTTTTCTAATGACCCAGGTTTTGATGTAGCAACATAGGCAAGCTATTAATTAATTGAGGTAAAGCACATGACAGAGATTTGAAACACGTTTTACCCATCCCACTTTAAACTTGTGCAAAACCTGGACTCATTTCTACTTCCCTCATTGATGTAATGACAGTGTAAAAAATAGGAAGGAGGTACATGGTTAACATGGGTTTTAACTTCCATTTTGACATTCCATGTTTTTTAGGTCCTCAGATAAATTATTTGAGAACAGGCATCTTTGTAAGTCTCAAACCTTTCTACAAGAATATGGTATTCTAAATCTTTGGATACCTCGAATTTTCCACTCCATACATCAAAAATCCTAAAATCCTAAAATAGTGAGCTTTAAATACTGAGGTACACACCACAGAGGTGATTTGAAAAGTAACAAACATATGCCAAGGTATTATGCTGAGGAAAAATGATAAATTTAGACCATCTTAGACCCTTTGAGTTTAGGTATCCAAAAATCATACCTTGATTTTGAATGATTGTATTTCTGAGGAAGACACTGCAAGAAATAGTCCTGCATTAATACCACCCACATTGATCTAGAAACTGAACATCTAAATCATAACTCAACTAAGGTTGTATTAGAATTAAATGCACTAATGTGGAAAATTGAAAACAGGGGCACCTGGGTGGCACAGTCAGTTAAATGTCCGACTCTTGGTTTTGGTCATGTGGTGATCTCAGGGTGGTGAGATTGAGTCCTTCATCAGGTTCTGTGTTAAGCGTGGAGTCTGCTTGAGATTCTGTCTCTCCCTCTCCCTTTACTCCTCCCACTTGTGCTGTCTCTCTCTCTCTCTCTAAAATAAATAAATAAAATATTTAAAAAATAAAATTAAAAACAAAAAAAATATTTCTATTGGTTCATTTTCATGAAATTAGTAAATAGCTAGGTATAAAAATACACAAACAGACTGCATGTTCTAGAACAAATTAGCTTGTAGAATAACAATTTCCTGCTGAGAATAATTATGAAGTCTGGACACAATGCCCCTGCCTCCCCCAAAAATGTATTTGAAGGCATGGAAGACCTATCAAGAAAGCCAGAACTTGAGCAGTTAAGCTTCCATAAAGAAAGAATGGAAGATATTTCTATACTGAAATGAGCACTACATTTTATACTGTTTCAGAAGTAGCATATGGCAAGAGATAGAGAACCCACACAGAAAGCAGAATCTAAGAGACAAAAATATTAGCAGGGCTTTTGGCAGCTTCATGGTACCAGGGAAATGAAAACTGGAGGTCACAGCCAGCCAAGAGAGAAGTCTTCTGGAATAAATCCCAGGAGTAAGGAGGGATAAGAAAAAACTGAGCCTATTTAAAGACTGGTAAGTTAAGTCTACTTAATTCAAGACCTAATTAGATTAGTATGATGCATCTCTATTCAAACGACCTGCCAGAAGCTAAGGAGGAATCCCCACAATTGTTCAGTCCAAATGTCCTGCCTTCACTAAACAAACAAGCAAATGAAACAGACATATCAATAGCAAAAAAGCCAGACAATAGACACAGATTCACAGGTGACCTAGATGTTAGAGTTATCATGCATAACTTTAAAAATAACCATAATTAACATGATAAGATAATAGATGGAGCAACTGACATTTAAACAGAGAACTACAATCTATATAGGAGGAACAAACACAAACACAAATTGATTGAGTCAGTACTCTAAATTATGACTGTACTGGATGGGTATAATGACAGATTGGATGCTGGAATATAGTACTGACAAATAAGATGGATCCACAGGATTCACAGGAAAATAATTCAGACTGAAACTCTAAGAGAGAAATGGAAAACACACATGGAAGAAGGTGGGGAAAAAAGGCATGTAGTTGATTTCCCAAAATGAGAGTAGTGAAAAAGAAAGATTAGGGCACAAACCATATTTGAAGAGATAATGGTCAAATATTTTCAAAAGTTGAGGAAAGAGATGGACAAGAACTACCACACCAAATAGAATAAACACAGAAAGTATAAGAAATAGTCACATTGAAACAAAACAGGAGAAAGCCATTGAGAAAATGAAAATCTTAAAAGCACCCACAGGGAAAAAAAAAAAGCCAAAACAACAAACAAACAACAACAACAAAAGCATCTTTTAAAAAGCATCTTTTAAAAAGCAGCAATGAAATGACAACTAGCTTCTTAGGAAGATGGATCCCTGAAGAAGTTGGAATGGCATTTAAAATGTTTGGTTTTTCCATGTTCTGAAAGTTTCCTTTAAGATAGTCTTCCAAAAGCTGGTTGTGTAATGATTAGATAATGATTATATATAGCAAAAAGAGTGTCTTGCATTGATAGAATTCAGAGTAATCCTTAAAAACTAATAACTTTCTGAGAAAATAAGCCACAGAACAGACAATGCTCAAATTTAGGCAGTGATTAGAAGGGAGAGAAATGTCTAAAGTTCAAGACAATGCAGACAAAACATTTGATGCATAACAGTCTCAGGCAGAGTAACTACCTTTTAAGAATGCAGCGCTTACATACTCTGGCCAGTCTCTATGTCCATTTCTTTGATCCTAGCCCTTATAATTCATAACTAAAAGGTCTTAGTTTTCCTCAATCTCCAAATGATGTACCTTAATTGATGTTTCCTTGTTTGTTTTTATCATGTACTTGTTTTTCTCACATTTGCTTTGCAGGATGTTCTTTTGGTTAATGGGAGTAACTCTGTGGGATGGAGGCTCCATGCCTCTGCCTTGCTTCCATCTTCGTGGTCTATGCCTGTGTTCTTTGAGAGCTGCAGCTCTCAATGGATCAATAAAATGTGACATGTGGTGAGCAGAAGGCCCTCTAAACCCCTTTCATCTGGAGGATTCCTTGTGTGTTTAATTCTGAACCAAAAATAGATCTCACCCCCCAACCAACCTCCCCCAGTTGCTTTCTGGGTAGAACATCAAATACTGCTCTAGCAGCATTACAGAAAATCACCATCATCTAACCACTAGATGCTTTATGCCAGCCTTCACAAGGTGAGGAAGGTATAGTAAAGAAAGGAAGACGCAAAAAAGAGCAGGGTCATAAGAAAAAATGAAGAGAAGCAGACAGGAATCCTATTTTATGGAGGCCAATCCAGGGCAAATTTTATCGACCAACTGTGTGCAAGAGGTACTGTTCTAATATCCACAAAAAGTCTGCAAAGTTGGTGTTTACATTTGATTTCTGTTTTACCCAATGAGCAAATGGATTTGTTGGAATCTAAACACGGGATTGTTTGAACTTAAAACGTTTTGCTCTAATACCAAAATGACTCAAATGCAGAGTTGCTACTTTTTTTCTTTCTTTCCAGTTTAGTGAATATATGGCTGTATCCGATTTCTAATAGGCACATACATATCACCGCGACACTTAGAGAGTGTCTCTCTTAGATAACTTACTAAAAGATAAATCCTATTATTGCTGTCAGCACGTTTGCCTTCAAAAAGGTAAAATTGGTCTGATGTTGAATTACAGTAGATGTTCATCTCTCGTTTTATTTAAGTCATCCATGATCACAGTATAGGTAGGTCATGATTTTCTTTCTCTCTTCTCAATTCCAGAAAATTCTTTTCAAGACAGCCATATGTACCAAAGCTGTGTTACTATGGCTGTGTTTGCCCCACTAGCTGTGTGTCGCCCTACTCCTGTGCCCCCCTACATTGTGTATAGACTGTCTACACCCCCTGTTCTTTTGACCCAGTGGACACCCTTCTCAACTCAGCACTTAAAACTTCTCACATAACTGAACATAGCTCTGTGGGAGTAAATGCTATCCCTTCAAGGCCAGCATATTGTCTGTACATGGAAATCTTCCAGAGAAGAATATTGATCCTTTTTATTATGCTTCCTTTACTTATTAATCTCTATGTACTTGAAGTTTTAAGTGCTGGTCAAAATCCTGGCCAAATTTAATTTTCACTCTTTTAAAATGAGAAATGAAGAGGAATTTTACGGCAGAGGAGACTTCAGCCAGAGGTTAGGTACATATCTATTGCCCTTGTCCTTTACCAAATGTCATTAAACAGCAATCAGATAATACTTACACTAAATCCAGCCCTCCACGGATATGTTGTACTTTTGCTTTGTGAGGTTTTTTGTTTTGTTTCCCAGAAGCATGAGCAATCCTTGACTCCTGGTTTTGGAGAGACGCAAAGACAAAAGGTTTTTTTCTTTCACAATGAAGAAAATTTTTTCAAAGGGAAGATCCAGTTCATAACCCAATCTCATAACCACATCAGGCCATTTAAGGTTAGGTGAGAGTCCAGGTTCCTGTCCATCCTTATAGCTGCAGGGATAGTGAGCAAACACATACTGAAGCAAGTTTTTGTCTCCCTTTCTTTCCTTCCTTCCTTCCTTCCAACAGGAGCTCTGCAAGTATGTTTCATGTAGTGCAGTATATGAGAAAATCACCTTCCAAAGACAGGAACAGACACATTTTAGTACAACTTTCTTAACAGACATAGTTTGGCTTTTCCATCTTTTATTTATTTGTTTGTTTATTTATTTATGTTTGAGTAAAGGAAGTATCATTAATTATAGAATGGTATCAGGAGATATCAGGTATCAGGGGACCTGCACAAGGAAAAAATTACCAAGGATCTTTTAGAACAGTCTGTCAGTTAATTGATTTTGAACTTATTGAATTTGTCTTGATTACTGCAGAGAAAATAGTGAACAGAACAGTTGTCACCACCAACATGGAATTTGTAGTTAAGTGGAGACAGCTGAAAATTAACATTTGTTTTATAGGTAACTACAAGGGCACAGTGCATTGAGAAGACTGTTAGTAGAATTTGTCTGGGGTTTCAGAGAAATATAGATATGACCTTATCTTATAGATTCTTACCACCTGTTGAACTACTGAGTCAGGAAAGAGTTAAGGTATAGACATGGAGAGATGGGGGGCCTGGCTGGGCTCTGAGACTATTCCTGGCAGGCAGAAGTGCTAAGACAGAGTGAACAAGAGATAAAAAAAAATCACAGACCACTTGGCCTTGGGATGGTCTGGAGTATTTTTTCCTTTGGAGACTACAGTGTATCACAGAAATGACCAAACCTCAAAGAATTAAGTCATTAGGGGTGTTATCAATAGTCCTTATTCAAATCAAGACGGCACAAGAATCTCAAAGCCACAAGCTTCCCAGTCTTCTCAATAAAGACTGCCACTAAAAGCCCTCAGTGGCAACCCATTCGTGACCCCTCTCTCTAGAGAGCTGCTTCTATCCTTTCTGCTCTCACCTTCACTTTGTAAACTTACACTTCACTTCACCCATTTGTGCCTGCGAGATTCATTCTTGGGCGCTGTGAGTCAAGAACCCTGTGATCCTGTAACACTACCAGTCATCCTAAAAGCACAGTTTGTGTGAAGTCTCCCAGCAAAACTACTGACAGCACTAGTCACTAGTTATGTCCTCCTAGACAGACACCGCTGACTGTATATGCTCACTGGGAGGTTGGACCACATGGGCTTGTCCCAAGATATCCTTTCTCCATGTGCACTGATACTAGGCTGTGAGCTCCCTGAGGGCAGGCGCGAGACTGTGGTGTCCAGCACCACAGAAAACACCCCCAGAATGGGGTGTTTTGAGTTGAATGGGAGTATGTGTCCAGAAATGGGGAATGAGACTTGTTGGCTTTCTGTTTTGTTTTGTTTTGTTTTTGTTTTTAAATCTTCAAGGCTGTTGTATATAAGTTTGTCCACAGAAACCACATTTAATGAGTGTCAGAGGACAAATCAAGATGTTAGCTGGAAGCAGAGAGGAAATATTAAACATTAGGAGGTGTGGTCCCCCAACAGAAGTACAAGTAACTTGCTTGGATGGGAAACATTTTTTTACAGAATATTCTCATGTGCTTGTTTTCATTAGGAATGGTCTCAGGTGTTTCCTTTAAACTCATCATTTTTTTCTCTTGACTCTCTTTTCCCTGAGCTGTTGAAATATTAGCCAGCTCTTCTGATGAGCATTGGCATTACCAGCTTTATCAAGCATGACATCTCCTCCTAGTTTCTAATATTCCTCACAGATGGTGTTTCTCAACATGAACTACTTTGTCAAACATGACATTTATTTACAAGGTTTCTGAGGGGTGGATTAGAGATTTCCTCACAATTTTTACTGGTACAGGTCTTTTTTTTTTTTCTCATAATTCCCATTGGTAATTTATTAGTCACACCACCTTGCTTCTCTAGAAGTCCACTATGAAGAAGTTTAAAATTTTTGTTTATAGATTAGCTTCAATAAACCACTTCTGTTTTGATTGCATTTTCATTACCATCTAGAAAGGAATCTTTCTGACAATTCCTAAAAATCAAACAAAAGAACCAGTTCTTTCTCAGCATGCTTCTGTGTGTGTATGTGTGTGTATACATGTATGTGTTTACCTGCATGTCTAATTGTATACTTCAAATATTTAGTTATCATGTATGATTGGTATTTTGAGCACAGAAGTGCTTGATTATGGGAACTGAAAAGTTAGAAAAATACAGAACATGAAAACCTGTGTGTGTGTGCTTGTGTGTGTGTGTGTGCATTTGCCTTAACAAAAAATAGAAAATTAAAAAAAAAAATCCTGTCTGCATTTTGTTAACTATAAAAGTTATGTGGAAATATCTATTTAAAAGATTAATTTTTAAACAGATGTTTAATGTCATGTGGAGAGAGCTTCTGGCAATGTTAAAGATTTCTCAGTTGCACTCTGTGGGTGTAGCACTAATCCCCAAATCCTTTCTTTTCTGGGCTAAATTCTGACATCAGTACCATATGGGAGAGATCTTTCTGGGTTCTGGTTTTAGTTTTTTCTATTTTCTTTTCATTTCTCATTGGGGAGCAAAAGATCCTGGCCCCCGGCCTGTTAATTCCTTCTCTTCACAGCCTGGCCCTATAAACTTCCTCTCATTGGCATCTGAAAGAGTACTTAACACTGCCTTCTAGACTTTCCCAGAGCCCCTGAGAAGTGAGCTGTGCTTTGCTCTTGAGGCTTTAAGACTCCATGGGGTCACACGTGGCTATATTCGCATCTAAGAAATATTATTTGGAGAGGAAAAGTATATTCTAAGGATAGAAGAGTGTTAAAAGACTTCTTGGACCATCATGGATTCTTCACATGTTGGATAATAAGATACAATACATGCTTTGATTGTCCTTAAAATCTACAAAAAAAAGGAAAATGTGCCTATGTGCAGGGTTCAAAATAATATGAATTAAATTCATAATCTGAAACCCTAAATTCATTAGCTCTTACAAAAGCCAGAGCACCTTTGTTCATAAAAAAATATGAAAAATAAATTGCAATTATATTAATAATTTTAACTCAGGACACACCAAAAGAAAATGAATGGCAATTTGAGAAATTAAATTAGTCACTTAATTACAATTTTAAAGACTAATACCAGCTATAGTGTAAGAAGTTAGACATTAACTAGAAATCATTACAAATGAGTTTTACATGAATAGTTCAGATGGGCGAATTCCAGGGCTGGATGTTAACTGCTTTAATCATTTGAATTTATTACTTTTTTCCTCCTGTCCTTAATTTCCATCTTTATTCTTCTCAGGATCAAAAATCTCAAGTTTGTCTATCATAAAGTATCTGAAAGATTATGTCCTTCCCATTCTCTGGTTCTTGAGTATATGTGCCAGCAGCATGCTGAGGTAGAAATAATGTTGCATTTCAAGTAAAGTTTAATTGGCTGAACTCCACAGCATTATCATAGACAGAACAGAAAATTACTTCTTTTCTTGGGCCCCACAATCAGTTTTTTGTTTTTTGTTTGGTTTTATTTCTTGTTTGGTTTTGTTTTTCTAGGGAGGGCAAAGATGAGAAAATCACATGAACCGAAGGGGCTGTGTCTTAGTCATCACCCATGAGAATAATCCTATACATTTGGTTTTCTTCTGTCTTCCACAATCAATGAGTTTTAGTTCCTTCAGGAAATATAATGAGGGAAAGAGGGCTAATGCATGATTGACTGTTAATGCATGATTGACTAAATTATTATTTATTTAGTCTGGAAGTATTTTTGTTTGTCTCAATATTTTTTACATTTATTTTTTGTTTCCATCATGATTGATAGTATCCTTTATTTATTTTTTTATAATATCTTATTTTAAATAATAACTTTTTAAAAACATTTGGAATACTCTTTTAACTTTCAATTTCCATGAATTCAGTTAGTCTCTTGCCTGTAAAAACCAAAACTATACATTTTCATTAGGTTAACCTTGCTTGCTCTTCATTATGATTATGTGTCAAAAAATTAAAGAAACACAACTTCTTTTTTTTTTTAATTTTATTTTTTATAAACATATATTTTTATCCCCAGGGGTACAGATAAACTTGTGGAATATTAACAATATAAATTATTTGATCCTTGAGCATGAGATACTTTCCCACTTACTTAGACCTTTTTTATTATTTTATTTTATTTTTTTTTAATTTAAATTTTATTATTATTACTTTTTTAAACATATATTTTTATCCCCAGGGGTACAGGTCTGTGAATCACCAGGTTTACACATTTCACAGTACTCACCATAGCACATACCCTCCCCAATATCCATAACCCCACCCCCCCTCTCCCAACCCCCCTCCCCCCATTAACCCTCAGTTTGTTTTGTGAGATTAAGAGTCACTTATGGTTTGTCTCCCTCCCAATCCCATCTTGTTTCATTTACTCTTCTCCTACCCCCTTAACCCCCCATGTTGCATCTTCTCTCCCTCATATCAGGGAGATCATATGATAGTTTTCTTTCTCCGATTGACTTATTTCGCTAAGCATGATACCCTCTAGTTCCATCCACGTCGTCGCAAATGGCAAGATTTCATTTCTTTTGATGGCTGCATAGTATTCCATTGTGTATATATACCACATCTTCTTTATCCATTCGTCTGTTGATGGACATCTAGGTTCTTTCCATAGTTTGGCTATTGTAGACATTGCTGCTATAAACATTCGGGTGCACGTGCCCCTTCGGATCACTATGTTTGTATCTTTAGGGTAAATACCCAGCAGTGCAATTGCTGGGTCATAGGGTAGTTCTATTTTCAACATTTTGAGGAACCTCCATGCTGTTTTCCAGAGTGGTTGCACAAGCTTGCATTCCCACCAACAGTGTAGGAGGGTTCCCCTTTCTCCGCATCCTCGCCAGCATCTGTCATTTCCTGACTTGTTAATTTTAGCCATTCTGACTGGTGTGAGGTGATATCTCATGGTGATTTTGATTTGTATTTCCATGATGCCGAGTGATGTGGAGCACTTTTTCATGTGTCTGTTGGCCATCTGGATGTCTTCTTGGCAGAAATGTCTGTTCATGTCCTCTGCCCATTTCTTGATTGGATTATTTGTTCTTTGGGTGTTGAGTTTGCTAAGTTCTTTATAGATTTTGGACACTAACCCTTTATCTGATATGTCATTTGCAAATATCTTCTCCCATTCTGTCAGTTGTCTTTTGATTTTGTTAACTGTTTCCTTTGCTGTGCAAAAAATTTGATCTTGATAAAATCCCAAAAGTTCATTTTTGCCCTTGCTTCCCTTGCCTTTGGCGATGTTCCTAGGAAGATGTTGCTGCCTGTGTTCTCCTCAAGGATTTTGATGGATTCCTTTCTCACATTGAGATCCTTCATCCATTTTGAGTCTATTTTCGTGTGTGGTGTAAGGAAATGATCCAATTTCATTTTTCTGCATGTGGCTGTCCAATTTTCCCAACACCATTTATTGAAGAGGCTGTCTTTTTTCCATTGGACATTCTTTCCTGCTTTGTCAAAGATGAGTTGACCATAGAGTTGAGGGTCTATTTCTGGGCTCTCTATTCTGTTCCATTAATCTATGTGTCTGTTTTTGTGCCAGTACCATGCTGTCTTGATGATGACAGCTTTGTAATAGAGCTTGAAGTCCGGAATTGTGATGCCACCAACTTTGGCTTTCTTTTTCAATATTCCTTTGGCTATTCGAGGTCTTTTCTGGTTCCATATAAATTTTAGGATTATTTGTTCCATTTCTTTGAAAAAAATGGATGGTACTTTGATAGGAATTGCATTAAATGTGTAGATTGCTTTAGGTAGCATAGACATTTTCACTATATTTATTCTTCCAATCCAGGAGCATGGAACATTTTTCCATTTCTTTGTGTCTTCCTCAATTTCTTTCATGAGTACTTTATAGTTTTCTGTGTAGAGATTCTTAGTCTCTTTGGTTAGGTTTATTCCTAGGTATCTTATAGTTTTGGGTGCAATTGTAAATGGGATGGACTCCTTAATTTCTCTTTCTTCTGTCTTGTTGTTGGTGTAGAGAAATGCAAGTGATTTCTGTGCATTGATTTTATATCCTGACACTTTACTGAATTCCTGTACAAGTTCAAGCAGTTTTGGAGTGGAGTCTTTTGGGTTTTCCACATATAGTATCATATCATCTGCAAAGAGTGATAGTTTGACTTCTTCTTTGCCGATTTGGATGCCTTTAATGTCCTTTTGTTGTCTGATTGCTGAGGGTAGGACTTCTAGTACTATGTTGAATAGCAGTGGTGATAACAGGCATCCCTGCCGTGTTCCTGACCTTAGCGGAAAAGCTTTCAGTTTTTCTCCATTGAGAATGATATTTGCGGTGGGTTTTTCATAGATGGCTTTGATAATATTGAGGTATGTGCCGTCTATCCCTACACTTTGAAGAGTTTTGATCAGGAAGGGATGCTGTACTTTGTCAAATGCTTTTTCAGCATCTATGGAGAGTATCATATGGTTCTTGTTCTTTCTTTTATTAATGTGTTGTATCACATTGATTGATTTGCGGATGTTGAAGCAACCTTGCAGCCCTGGAATAAATCCCACTTGGTCGTGGTGAATAATCCTTTTAATGTACTGTTGAATCCTACTGGCTAGTATTTTGGCGAGAATTTTTGCATCTGTGTTCATTAAGGATATTGGTCTGTAGTTCCCTTTTTTGATGGGATCTTTGTCTGGTTTTGGGATCAAGGTGATGCTGGCCTCATAAAATGAGTTTGGAAGTTTTCCTTCTATTTCTATTTTTTGGAACAGTTTCAGTAGAATAGGAATTAGTTCTTCTTTAAATGTTTGGTAGAATTCCCCCAGGAAGCCATCTGGCCGTGGGCTTTTGTTTGTTTGGAGATTTTTGATGACTGTTTCAATCTCCTTACTGGTTATGGGTCTGTTCAGGCTTTCCATTTCTTCCTGGTTCAGTTGTGGTAGTTTATATGTCTCTAGGAATGCATCCATTTCTTCCAGATTGTCAAATTTGTTGGCGTAGAGTTGCTCATCGTATGTTCTTATAATTGTCTGTATTTCTTTGGTGTTTGTTGTGATCTCTCCTCTTTCATTCATGATTTTATTTATTTGGGTCCTTTCTCTTTTCTTTTTGATAAGTCTGGCCAGGGGTTTATCCATCTTATTAATTCTTTCAAAGAACCAGCTCCTAGTTTGGTTGATTTGTTCTATTGTTTTTTGGGTTTCTATTTCATTGATTTCTGCTCTGATCTTTATGATTTCTCTTCTCCTGCTGGGTTTAGGGTTTCTTTCTTGTTCTTTCTCTAGCTCCTTTAGGTGTAGGGTTAGGTTGTTTACCTGAGACCTTTTTGTTTCTTGAGAAAGGCTTGTACCGCTATATATTTTCCTCTCAGGACTGCCTTTGTTGTGTCCCACAGATTCTGAACCGTTGTGTTTTCATTATCATTTGTTTCCATAAATTTTTTCAATTCTTCTTTAATTTCCTGGTTGACCCATTCATTCTTTAGAAGGATGCTATTTAGTCTCCATGTATTTGGGTTCTTTCCAAATTTCCTCTTGTGATTGAGTTCAAGCTTTAGAGCATTGTGGTCTGAAAATATGCAGGGAATGATCCCAATCTTTTGATACCAGATGAGACCTGATTTAGGACCAAGAATGTGATCTATTCTGGAGAATGTTCCATGTGCACTAGAGAAGAATGTGTATTCTGTGACTTTGGGATGAAATGTTCTGAATAGATCTGTGATGTCCATCTGTCCAGTGTGTCATTTAAGGCCTTTATTTCCTTGTTGATATTTTGCTTGGATGATTGGTCCATTTCAGTGAGGGGATTGTTAAAGTCCCCTACTATTATTGTATTATTGCTGATGTGTTTCTTTGATTTTGTTATTAATTGGTTTATATAGTTGGCTGCTCCCACGTTAGGGGCATAGATATATAAAATTGGTAGATCTTCTTGTTGGACAGTTCCTTTGAGTATGATATAGTGATCCTTCCTCATCTCTTATTATAGTCTTTGGCTTAAAATCTAATTGATCTGATATAAGGATTGCCACTCCTGCTTTCTTCTGATGTCCATTAGCATGGTAAATTCTTTTCCACTCCCTCACTTTAAACCTGGAGTTGTCTTCGGGTTTAAGATGAGTTTCTTGTAGGCAACATATAGATAGGTTTTGTTTTTTTATCCATTCTGATACCCTGTGTCTTTTGATTGGGGCATTTAGCGCATTAACATTCAGGGTAACTATTGAGAGATATGAATTTAGTGCCATTGTATTGCCTGTAAGGTGACTGTTATTGTATATTGTCTCTGTTTCTTTCTGATCTACTACTTTTAGGGTCTCTCTTTGCTTAGAGGACCGCTTTCAATATTTCCTGTAGAGCTGGTTTGGTATTTGCAAATTCTTTCAGTTTTTGTTTGTCCTGGAAGCTTTTAATCTCTCCTATTTTCAATGATAGCCTAGCTGGATATAGTATTCTTGGCTGCATGTTTTTCTCATTTAGTACTCTGAATATATCATGCCAGCTCTTTCTGGCCTGCCAGGTCTCTGTGGATAAGTCTGCTGCCAATCTAATATTTTTACCATTGGACGTTACAGACTTCTTTTCCTGGGCTGCTTTCAGGATCTTTTCTTTGTCACTAAGACTTGTCAATTTTACTATTAGGTGACGGGATGTGGACCTATTCTTATTGATTTTGAGGGGGGTTCTCTGAACCTCCTTGATTTTGATGCTTGTTCCCTTTGCCTTATTGGGGAAATTCTCTCCAATAATTCTCTCCAATATCCATTCTGCTCCCCTCTCCGTTTCCTCTTCTTCTGGAATCCCAATTATTCTAATGTTGTTTCGTCTTATGGTGTCACTTATCTCTCGAATTCTCCCCTCGTGGGCCAGTAGCTGTTTGTCCCTCTTTTGCTCAGCTTCTTTATTCTCTGTCATTTGGTCTTCTATATCGCTAATTCTTTCTTCTGCCTCATTTATCCTAGCCGTGAGAGCCTCCATTTTTGATTGCACCTCATTAATAGCTTTTTTGATTTCAACTTGGTTCGATTTTAGTTCTGTTATTTCTCCAGAAAGGGCTTTTATATCTCCCGAGAGGGTTGCTTTAATATCTTCCATGCCTTTTTCAAGCCCGTCTAGAACCTTGAGAATCATCATTCTGAACTCTATATCTGACATATTACCAATGTCTGTATTGATTAGGTCCCTAGCCTTTGGTACTGCCTCTTGTTCTTTTTTTGGGGTGAATTTTTCCGCCTTGTCATTTTGTCCAGATAAGAGTATATGAAGGTGCAAGTAAAATACTAAAAGGGTGGCACCAACCCCAGGAAAATATGCTTTAGCCAAATCAGAAGAGATCCCAAATCCTGAGGGGGGAGATAGGGGATAAAAAGGGGTTCAGAAGAAAAGAAAAAAAAAGAAACTTTTAAAAAAAGAAAGCCAATAAAAAATATAAAAAGGAAATATATATATATATATATATATATATATATATATATATATATTAGATAAACTATTTAAAAGACGTTAAAAAAGAAAACGGTAAAAGTTAAAAAAATTTAGCAGAAGAAGAGAAAAAAATTGAAAAAGAAAAAAATTAAATTAACTGCAAGGCTAAAGAATCATGGGGAGAAAGCCATGAGTTCCATGCTTTGCTTTCTTCTCCTCTGGAATTCCGTTGCTCTCCTTGGTATTGAAACTGCACTCCTTGGTAGGTGAACTTGGTCCTGGCAGGGTTTCTTGTTGATCTTCTGGGGGAGGGGCCTGTTGTAGTGATTCTCAAGCGTCTTTGCCCCAGGCGGAGTTGCACCGCCCTTACCCAGGGCCGTGCTGAGTAATCTGCTCGGGTTTGCTGGGTTTGCTTTCGGGAGCTTTTGTTCCCTGAGCACTTTCCGTAGAGTTCCGGAGGACGGGAATGAAGATGGCGGCCTCCCGGTCCCTGGCCCGGAGGAGCCGAGAGCTCGGGGCCCCACTCCTCAGTGCGCCCTCAGAGAACAGCGCCCAATTACTCCCGTCACCCTGGCCTCTGGCCGCGCTCCGAGCTGACCGAGCCTGCGACCGGTTCAAGGTAACCTCGAGTTTAGAGCTTACTCCTCGGCTCTGTCTCTGTAGCCGGCTTCCCTGTTCTAATACCGGTAAGCTCTGGGACACTCAGACACCCCGATCCTTCTGCGACCCTGCGGGACCTGAGGCCGCGCTAACCCCGCCTGGGCTTCACCCCAGTTAAGCCTCTGGAGTGATGTCCCTCAGCGGAACAGACTTTTAAAAGTCCTGATTTTGTGCTCTGTTGCTCCGCCGCTCGCCAGGAGCTGGCCCCTCCCGCCATGGTCTATCTTCCCGTCGCTTTGGATTCACTTCTCCGCCAGTCCTACCTTGCAGAAAGTGGTTGATTTTCTGTTTCTGGAATTGCTGTTCTTCTTCTCTTCAATCTCCCGTTGGATTTGTAGGTGTTTGCAATCTTTGGATAAGCTATTTAGCTGATCTCCCGCTACCTGAAGTAGTTTCAGCCTGCTACTTTTCCGCCATCTTGACTCCTCCCCCAAGAAACACAACTTCTAAGAGATTTTTGCTATTGTCTAAAAAATTAATTTGGGGTTATTAGCTTGGCATTGAAAGTTCTCTAAGACTGGGCCCCAAGTTACCAAATACTCTCCCTTGGCAAAATATTTCTCCAGAATAGGTTAGTAGACCTCCCAAGTACAAAATTTCAGGTTGCATAGTCAGCTAAAGGTAATCTCTGGAGATGAAATAAATAGAAAGAGTGAAACCTATCCTCTAAGGGAATATCCAACATCTAAAGGTCAAATCCTCAGAAAAATTATTTTTTGTTCTTATATATGCTGGATAGATAGAGAGCTGAAGGAAAATGTAACCAACAATGAATGTTAGAAATTTAGCTTCTAACCTCCTTGCTGTGATTAGATACAAGAACTGCATTTGAGTTTGGTCGTATCTAGAGGACACTATAGGCCAAGATGAATCAAATCCTAGGTGTCTGGGAGCTAATAGGCAGCCATCTTAAAATCAGACACGCTATTCTTACGTCAATCAATACATAATATGTAGTGCTTATTAAATACAGATTAAATGAATAAATGACTTAATATATCATAATATGCATGTTCTCGCTGATTGTCCAAGATATCAGATAGGATGTTTCTGGGGCATCCAAGTTATTCAGAAGCCACAAATGGAGATTATGTATTTCGGACAAGATGGATCTGCTGGCAATCTGGCAACTCGGTGCAGGATAGCCAGGCATTGCTACCTAAGAACTGTAAGGCAGTGCTTTAAAGTTAGATAAGTCCATGATTTTAATGGAATCCAAGGGCAAATATAAGTCACCAGAGAGGGGAAGAGTTATCAGTAAAATGTAACTTAACAAGCAATCTTTGATCATTCAGAGAAGCTATAAAAACAAGATGGTTTAGTAAGTCAGAGATCATAGCCATGTTAATATTCTTTCAAGACTATTTCCCTTTCCCTGCTCAAATTTCAGGCTCCACAAGTGCATTTCTCATGCCTGAAATGCTGGTGAGAAAACCGCGCCATGAAGAGGATGCTCTGCAGAAAGCACACACATGATCTTGGTACCATTATAAATAGAATATGTTCAACATACTAAAAACAATTTTATTCACCCAGATCTACTAAGATAATCTTTTTTTTTTCCCGGATTTAATTCTGGATCTGCTAGTTTCCACTTAAAAACACAGGGCACGTCATGCCAAGTCACAGGGTCATGAGACTCACTGAAACCTCCCAGCAGCCTCCTCCCCAGCCTTGTCCCTGGGCCTCCCTCCACCTAACCACCCCTACTTTAGGACATCTCTATTTTCCACCATCAATTCCTTGTTTCATACAACATGAAAGACAATGACTGCTCCTTAAGTCAAATTTGAAGAGGCTTCTTTTAAGGTGGGTAATGAGCACTGAGAAGAAAACAAATTTTCAGGGTACCTCACCTCAGGAGGATCTGAAAGGAAAAGTAGAGCCATTTCAGGAAGAAATATTGGATGGGACTCAGGGCCACAGCTGCGGCAATGCACAATTAGCCAATTTAATTTTCTGTTGTGTAAGGCTCTGTTACCAAGCAAAGTGACCTGAGAGGTCTGGATTAAAAATAAGAGAGACATTAACTTTCTGGTATGATTGTCTTGGTATGCATTTTATTTTTTTATTATTATTATTTTTTTAATGTAGTGTCTTGAATTGTTCCCTTCTAAGGGGCTGATTGCAATTTAATGCTGGTCCAAGACATATTTTCATTGCCTTTAGATGTCTTATCTCATCAGAGATAGGGATCAAGTCATTCTAGGGCCAAAGAGAAGAGCCAGGGCTCCTTCAAAGCCCTGGCAAATCTATCAGAGCCTCAACCATCTGGAGTAAGGGCCAGCTGTTGCTGACAGCAGTCAGTCACTGAATGCATTATAAAGCTGAGCCTTAAGCAGATGTACTTGCTGGACTTTGTAACAGGGGGAAATTGCTATCAGGTATACATTTGGGTCAAATAAGATTTCTATAGATTTTGGCTGGCATATTATAGAGAGTTTTGGCTGTATTAGTGATGAGCTATCCAGAGACATTACTAACTTTATATGTCTCTTTACTTTGGTGTTCTTATTTTTTTTTAAAGATTTTATTTATTTATTTGACAGAGAGAGATCACAAGTAGACGGAGAGGCAGGCAGAGAGAGAGAGAGGGAAGCAGGCTTCTTGCTGAGCAGAGAGCCCAATGTGGGACTCGATCCCAGGACCCTGAGATCATGACCCGAGCCGAAGGCAGCGGCTTAACCCACTGAGCCACCCAGGCACCCCTACTTTGGTGTTCTTTATAGTGCCTTTCTCCTGAACTATGTATGGAGTCAGATGAATCTTTTGCTTTCTGCATTTAAAAAAAAAATTAAGTTCAATTTAGTTAACATATACTATATTGTTAGTCTCAGAGGTAGAATTCAGTGATTCATCAGTTGCATAAGACAAATACCATATGATTTCAGTCATATATGGAATTTAAGAAACAAAAAGAGATGAACCTATTGCATTCTAATTATCTAATACTATAAGATTCAAATGAAAGACAGAGTGGGTAATACCATCACACATGAATGACCAGGGCTAGGGAGGGTACTGCTCCATAAAAGGTTTCATGGGCCAGTAATATTGGGGAAATCTATAAAGTCAGTATAATCCCAACCCAAATCCTGCCAGGATTTTTTTGTAGTTATCAACAATGTGATTTTTAAATTTATGTGAGAAGAAAAAAAAATTATATTGAAGAATAGCAAAGTTGGAAAACTCACACTACCTTTAAGTCTTACTATAAAACTGCTGTGATCAAGAGAGTTTGGAATTGGTGAAAGAATGGGCACAAAATCTTGGAAAAGGAATGGAGAGTCCAGAAATAGGTCCACATTAATATACTCTACTTATTTTTTACTAAGATACAAAAAAATTCCACGAAAAAATCAAGAGTGTTTTCAACAAATGGTGCTGGAAAGATTAGACATCTATTTGAAAAAAAAGGAGGACTTCAGCCTATGTCTCTTATATAAAGTTAACTCTTACATAAAGTTAACTCAAAATGCATCATATATATAAAGTTATATATAGTTTTATATATATATATAAAGTTATATAAAATTAACTCAAAATGCATCATACAGATACAAAGAAACTGTAAAATTATGAAACTCCTAGAAAAAAAAAACTGATAAAATATCTGTGACTCTGGTTAGGCAAAGTTTCTTCTATATAACTCCAAAGCATGATCCATAAAACTTTTAAAAATAACAAATTAGACTTTTCCAAATTTAAAATCTTTTACTATGCAAAAAGACAAAACAAAACAAAACAAAAAAACATGTTAAAAGACTAAAAAACAAAGCTACAGACTGGGAGAAGATGTTTGCAAATAATAATTGATAGAGGACTTGTATGCAGAATATGTAGGAAACTTTAAAAAACTCAACAACAAAAACAAATCCAATTAGAAAATTGGTAAAAAAAAATCATCAACATACACTTTACCAAAAATGCATGGTAAGTGAGCACATGAAAAGGTGTTCAATGTTATTAACAAACGTAAATTAATGCAATGAGATTGTACTAGACACCTACTAGAATGGTTAAAATTAAGTGCAATTTTATCGTACATGATCTGACATCATACAGAGCAACTATGAGTCTCATACATTGGAAACTGGGGCAAACATTGTGGCAACCAATTTGGCAGTTTTATGTAAAGTTAATTGTACATTAACCTCATTACATAGCAATCACCCTCTGAGTATTTAAGATAAATGAAAACCTAGGTTTGTACACATTTACATGACACTGAAAAAGACAAAATTATAGGAACAGAGAACAGATGAGGGGCTGCCAGGTTGTGGGGCTGAAGAGCATCTGACCAAAGAGGCAGCAGGAGGAGATCATTTGGGGTTAGAAACTCTTCTGTGTCTTGCTTGTAGTGGTTGATACATGACTCCAAGCATTTATCAAAACTCATAGAGCTATCTACCATGAAGAGTCCATTTTAAACTATGCAAATTAAAAAAATGCAACAATTATAAAACATATAATGGATTGGTTTTGAAAACGACAACGTCTATTTTACTTTGGTTAACTATGAATGCTTACAATTATGATGTTTGGGTCAACTGATGCTCCTGCAGATGAAGTATATAATTAAGGGTTCATAGGGTCCATGGAATTGATAGGAGCAAAGGAGAGGGCCAGCAAATATTGGTATGTATTGAGCACTAGCATGACTGGGGCTCTTTTCTGCACTCTTAACATGTATGATTTATTTTCACATTGATGAGTACTACTACTCTCATTCAATGGATAATGAAATTGAGGCTTGTTCAGAGGACGGCTGGGAAAGAAACACTTTTCTGAAGACACTGCTTCTACATACAGAATACGTAACATTAATCCAGACCTACAGATCGGGGGCATGAAAATTAGAAATAGATAAGAAGGCGTTAAACAAAATTCTGCATAAAGTTTAACAATTTCCTTTGACTTCCAATGATGACGCTAAACAGTGTTTGGGAGGTGGTAAAGAAAGGTCGGCTGGTTGGTAAAGCAAATACATGGAATTACAGATATCAAAACTGTCACACCCAAGGAGTGTTTCACTTTTTTTTTTTTTTTGCTATACAATCAAGGCTTTTTATTTAAATATGGGTTACTAGTTGGATATTTACATCTTTATCATAAACCATACCTATAAAACATTGTATGTGATTTTTTTTAAGTACCTGAGATTTTAAGGTATTTGTGAAGCAATATGATTACATAATACATAAAAACTGTATCCTTATCCCAAACACTTATAGTTTTCTTTTTTTTTTTGTAAGTACATTTTTTTTTAATTTTATTTTTTATAAACATATATTTTTATCCCCAGGGGTACAGGTCTGTGAATCGCCAGGTTTACACACTTCACAGCACTCACCATAGCACATACCCTCCCCAATATCCATAACCCCACCCCCCCTCCCAACCCCCCTCCCCCCATCAACCCTCAGTTTGTTTTGTGAGATTAAGAGTCACTTATGGTTTGTCTCCCTCCCAATCCCATCTTGTTACATTTATTCTTCTCCTACCCCCTTAACCCCCCATGTTGCCTCTCCTCTCCCTCATATCAGGGAGATCATATGATAGTTGTCTTTCTCCGATTGACTTAAACCCCTGGCCAGACTTATCAAAAAGAAAAGAGAAAGGACCCAAATAAATAAAATCATGAATGAAAGAGGAGAGATCACAACGAACACCAAAGAAGTACAGACAATTATAAGAACATACTATGAGCAACTCTACACCAACAAATTTGACAATCTGGAAGAAATGGATGCATTCCTAGAGACATATAAACTACCACAACTGAACCAGGAAGAAATAGCCTGAACAGACCCATAACCAGTAAGGAGATTGAAACAGTCATAAAAAATCTGCAAACAAACAAAAGCCCAGGGCCAGACGGCTTCCCGGGGGAATTCTACCAAACATTTAAAGAAGAACTAATTCCTATTCTCCTGAAACTGTTCCAAAAAATAGAAATGGAAGGAAAACTTCCAAACTCATTTTATGAGGCCAGCATCACCTTGATCCCAAAACCAGACAAGGATCCCATCAAAAAAGAGAACTACAGACCAATATCCTTGATGAACACAGATGCAAAAATTCTCGCCAAAATACTAGCCAATAGGATTCAACAGTACATTAAAAGGATTATTCACCACGACCAAGTGGGATTTATTCCAGGGCTGTAAGGTTGCTTCAACATCCACAAATCAATCAATGTGATACAACACATTAATAAAAGAAAGAACAAGAATCATATGATACTCTCCATAGATGCTGTTTCACTTTTTAATGGGAAGTCGTGTCCTGGTGATAAGCCACAGGGCCCTGTGCTGTTCTTTCATATCAAACACCAGTGGTGGAGGACATGTCATGCATGCTTATCACATTCACACGAAATACAGAGGCAGATAGATATTTTATATATTGGATGGTATATTCAAAAATATGATAATGGGCTAAAAATATGGGAACAAACAAACACTTGAAATTCAGCAGGGATCAATATAAAGATGTGTATTTTAGTTCAAAAAATTGTAAATATAGTGGATGGTTAACATTTTGTGAGACAAATGAGATTGGCACATAGAATGTGTTTTTCAGGGTGCTTGTCTGTATATTTTAAATTTCACAAAATTAAAAAGAAAACAAATAGAGGATGATAACCTTTTGTTTTCTTAACCAGTTTGGGGAACACAAATTGGAGTATTTTTGTTGTTCAAATTTTATGTAATTAACAACATGGCTATCAGTTATGCTTCATCTCAAGCTGTGGTAACAGAACAGAATTGATACCAATGGAGATGTAAGGTCAGTGTCTCTGCTCTGATCTGTTTTTGAAGCTGGCTTTTGGTTTTACTGCCTGTGTGTGTGTGTATACATGTGTGCGTATGCTCGTTCACAGTTGCGAGACCTAGCAGGCAAATTGTAACAACCCTAATGGAAGTGAGGAGTTAGCAGCAAGAGAGTGAACCTCAGTTTTCTTTTTCTTTTCTTTTTTTTTTTTTTTAAGATTATTTATTTATTTATTTGACAGACAGAAATCACAAGTAGGCAGAGAGGCAGGCAGAGAGAGAGGAGGAAGCAGGCTCCCCACTGAGTAGAGAGCCCGATGTGGGGCTTGATCCCAGGACCCTGGGATCATGACCTGAGCCGAAGGCAGAGGCTTTAACCCACTGAGCCACCCAGGTGCCCCGAACCTCAGTTTTCTTATCTGCTAAATTAAATAATTTTTTTTATTAACTAGGGTGTACTGAGTCTGCCTGACACTTTTCCCAGAGCTACAGTTACAGCAGTGAATTTAAAACAACAACAGCCCAATGAAGGAATAAGATCTGCCATTTCACACCATTGTCAGGATTCAAGACACTTGGTTATTATACTGTGTTCAGTCATTGCTGAAGGTGATGGTTACTGGCAGAGTGCACAAGTTAGGATAAGTGTACATTTTATATCCTAATGACTTTTAGAAACTTCTTACAAAGGTGTTGACTTGCCAAGACAGAATTAAACAATTTGGCTGGTCTAGGCCATTACTTCAAAAATCACTCTGGGCATTTTAGTGAAAACCCCATTAAAATGTCTCCATCTGATCACTGATTCATTCTAACTGCATTGCATGCCTGGCAAATTTGATATTTTAAAGTCATTTGAAACTGACAGAGAAAAAAAAACAGCATAGAAAAAAAACAAAAGGGCCTGTTTTAGTTGTCAGACCTGTCTGGATAGCCGTCTCGTATGGGGGTGGGGAGGGACAGTCTCACCAGCCAACAGCCTTGGAGCTCTGAAGCTCAGAGCCCCCCGGAAGGCTAGTAACCTAAGCAGCTGAAAGCAGAGACAAACTCAGCCAGCACCGAAGCTTCTGAGGGAATAATTTGAACCTCTTGGGCCAGACTCAGAAGTCATAAATTCTAAGGGCCCTGGTGGGCCGAGCTCAAACCCTAGCTGGGATAGAGTAACTCACAAAGGTAAGAAAGATGACTTTAGTCCCTCTAGAAAGAACAAGAGTGGCTTATATTCATTACCTCCAATTACAAAGGGAGAGAAAGAACTACCTTTTAAGGAGGAGAAGGCAAATTGAAATTCTATTTGTGTACCTTCCGCTCCGAGGGAAAGAACATAATGGCCCTTTGGCTTCCAGGCCATGTCGTGCTGCTCCTCTGGCCTGGTCTGCCAGCTAGGGGTCAACCAAAGGCTGTTTCTGGATGTTTGACTTTCATTAAGGTTTATCTTCCGTGTGTCTAGGAATATGTTAGTATATTTATCCTGGAGTCAGAAAATTGCATCATGAATTCTCTCTGAAGTACAATAAGAATGAGGTGATTGAGACAGATATTCTATAATAGATGATTGCCTCTGTGCTGTTTGTTTGACACTGAGGCAAGTGCTCTGTTTTGTTTTTCACAACTCTAGGCCCATAGCTTAAGCATGCTGGAACCCTGTGTAGAAGTCTCTGGGCCATCAGAGGTAGCTACGAATGCTTAGACGTGTTTTTCCATTAACCAGTGATTTACTGAGAATCCACCATTTGGCAAGCGATGCAAAATCCTGCTTGTTGAGATTATATCAAGGCTTACTTCAAACTGTTAACTCGTTAATGGCAGAGAAAGAGAAATCCAACATGCAATTGGAAATGGTAAATTTTATGGTCCGTTTCACCTCAAACTGAGCAATGGCAGTGGAGAGCCATGAAAAGTCCTTCTCAGAGATTAAGTTTAGAACTGAATCTTTGAGAACATGTCGTCTTACCCAACTGAATGTGGATGGAGGTGAGGGGGAAGAGGAAATACTAAATTGGAGAAACAGTGCGAGGACTGCCGCATGCTTCAGAGAACTTGACGTAAATTTTTTGGGAAATAGGTCTGTATTCAGACAGCCACAAAAACATGACACTGGAATAGTACTAGGAGTCACAGAGTGAGTGGTGCAAAAGAGATTCCAGAGAACTTTGGTGTTTCCTCTTCCCTAGGGTGTGGTTGTGGCAAGATAATTTAGGGTATTTTGGTTGGATTACAGAGAGTCCTCTAGCCCAGAGATGCGTGCTGAACAGTTGAGAATATTCAGCAGGATGTTTGTTGTGGGAGGGGGACAAAAAGGTGACATCTGGCATGAGGGAAGAACTCTCTGGGGACTCTGCAAGACAACACATTTAGGACTGACTAGGGAAATGGGGTCTTCCCTTAACTGCCCCTTTTATATCAGGCTTCAAGAGCTGAATATGTTAAAAGTTAGGAAGTTCTTTGGAATTGGTCATAAATAAAACATAGGACGATTTATGACATAAGTGGTTGAATCACACCCATTTCTGTGATATTACTAATTCTGCAGAGAAGATTAAGCTCTTAAATTGGAGGCCTTACAAGCATGGAGCAAGCAAGCCTGGGAGTGAATGTTTCATGTCTGGCACTCGTCAGCATCTCATCAGGCTGGTGAGGAAGACTATGGGATGTGGGCTTAAAGGAGCTGAAAACAATTCTCTAGAAGTTTTGTGGAATCCTTTTCTTTCTTTTTAAAGGTTTTTATTTATTTATTTATTTATTTTTTTGAGAGAGAGAGATTGAGAGAGAGGAAGCACGGGAGCGGGGAGGGTCAGAGGCAGAAGCAGACTCCCCATTCAGCAGGAAGCCCTATCCAGGACCCATCTTGGCACTCTGGGATCACAACCTGAGCCCAAGGCAGATACTTAACCAACTGAGCCACCAAGGTGACCTTGGAATGCTTTCCACTTTTGTAAGTAAAAGTCCACAGCACCTGGAATCCTCAAAGTCGTGACAGGAGAGTAGTGCAGTTTGTGGACCATGCCTGTCCCTTTTGCAGGAACAAATAGTCCATCCCCCTCACCTGTGGCTCTCCAGTGTCCATAACTTCCTCCCCACACCATTTCCCCTGTTATTGTGGCTATTGTTGGCTATTGTGCGTGCTCTTCTGGGTTCCACAAGGGAGGTTATTCCTCTTTGTACTTGAACCTGCTCCCATGGAATTGCTCCAGCCCACCAGGCGACGTGCCCTGGTCTTCGGTTTGATGGTCACAAGGGAGGTGGGTTTCGGTGCACATGAGACAAAGGGCATGCAGTTTGAAGCTTCTTTAGGCCACATTCAGTTTCAGCTTTTCTCCTGAAGGCTTTTTTTCCCAAAAAATTTTGAGGGACTCCCATACTTGACTTTTTCTTCATGAGAAAATGAAGAATATTAGTCAAATTTTGATCTAAGATTTTGCATGCCCCAAAATATAAAGACCTCCTCTGACTTGGAAGAAGAGGGCCAGTTGCAACGTGCCCCCATACTTCATCTGGAATCTCCTAAACCTTGCTTCCACAGAGGATCTAAAACCAGTGCAAGCTCAGTGGTATGCTGATTAATGACTCAGATCACTGAGTGACCATGCCCTGTGTCAACGCTATAATTTCCACTTCCAGCTGAAGGGACTTGAGCTCAAATCTAATTTAAAATTTTATTTTCTTGCAATCCTCCAGATATCTTCCCTACTCTTTCTTGGAAGCAGGCTGTTTCTGAGCAAAGCACATCTCTTGATACAGGATGTTACAAGCTTTCAAATGGACTTGTTGCTCTAAAATGCATCTCTCACAGACCTTACCAAAATTTCTGCTTTAGAGAGCTTAATATTAATAATTTTATATATTTATTAAAAAGGAAATTCTCATCATTACTAAATAAAAAATAGACAACATAATAAGACATGGGTAAAAGATATTTTTCCCAATACATAACAATTAAAATAAGTCACATCCATTGATGTAGAAGTCCAAATCATTTCACAAACACTGAGCTGAACCATAGCTACTAGTATTTAATTCTATACATTGTGCTAGGGATCAGGGGAATAATAGATAGATAGATAGATAGATAGATAGATAGATATAATAGATATAATTCCTATTGTCAAGGAATTCAGAATATAGAAGGAGTAGAGACAGAGAGATAGATCATTGTAGCTTGATGTCAGCATTTCTGTGATGAAGATAAGCCCCAAGTATCTTATAAGAACAAAAGGAAAGCATTCAATTCAGTAAGCTTCTGTTGGGGAAGAACTTGCTGGGATGTTCAAGAAGGGACATGTAGAGGCAGTGGCTAGATGACAAAGAAAGGGTCTCCCAAGAAGAACAACATGAATAGTCTAGATTCCAGAAAAGGCATGGGATGAACAAGAAGTCAGATAGCATTTACGTTGCTAGGGTGAACAGTGAATAGTGGGTTCAAAGAGTGATGTGAAGGAGGTGAGGTTGGATACCAGGCAGTCAGCTTGTGCTGGGGTGAAAGTAATAGGGTGAAAGGAATGGGGTGAAAAGGATGATTTTTACACTCAAAGCAGACATTTTTAAGAGAATGTTGGAAATCGGTCAGTCTAGCAAGTCAATACAACTAACAGAACAAGGAACACCAAGAAGGAGGGAAATACAAAGAAAGCTCTGTAAATGGCAACATGTGGAGGCCTTTGGAGAGCAAGACTGCCAAAGAATCATAAATATTGGGCTGACCTTTCCTCCTGGTACAGGCAAGCTTGTTGCAAAGGCGGAGTGTACACTGGGGTGCATGCTGAGGTAGTGGGGATTGGTAGGCTGTTGGTTGTTTTGTGATTCTGGTCAGTGGACCTTAAAAGTTGACCTTCTGCAGATTGAGTCTATTCTTCATACAAGCTGATCCTTTTTAAAGACTCCTGTAATATTTATTAGTCTCCAGGCAAGAATTTCTCCCAGGGCTGGGATCATGCCTTTGTACTCTTGTGTATGGTCATAGGTAAGGCCCTCTCTTGTCAGACTTAATTTTCTAATCTCTAAAAGGGGACCAATGTTTTTAGGATCAGTTGATAGGAAGTGTATAAAAATGCTTCTCTCAGTGACACATGCTCTCTAAAGGAAGTCTGTATTTGTTAGTTTTCTATTTCATTTACTCTGTTTGAGCATGATGATGACTTCACAAAGGTTGATCAGCATGTTTTTGTGGATTGAAAATATGATTAAGGGAACTAAATGAACTTCTGACTTACCTTGAACACAGTGTCAAACAATTTTGTGTGTGCACCTTCACTGTATTTGAAAATTATTATAGGCAGTTCTGCTTCAGTGTGACAAAGTGACAAAGGGACCCCAGGGTAAGACATCATCAGTTGTCCATTAACCCAGATACTGGCCATAATAACTCCTGCTAATCCACAAAATCAGTTTATTGGCACAGGAATAATAAGGCCGGGAAATGCAAATCAAACCTCATTTACTTGAACCCATTGCAGGAGAATCCAGAAGGTGCAGCTGAACCCCTAAGCCTGCATCCTTGTTAGCCATGGAAGACACATCTTCAGACCAATTTGAAGGATAGTTTGTGAAAAGCTTATGTTCGAGAAGTTCTTCTACCTTTTTGTAACTATTTGTTTTGAGAAGGGTTAAATATTTTTTATTTCATATTACACGTAAACCACACTAAAATGCCTTTAATTAAGCAAAAGGCAACATTTTAGATACAGGGAATTTTAATTAAATTGGCACTGTTAAGACCAAAAAATAAAATGGACACTGCCAGCTTATCTTCAACCCTTGCCTGCAACAGGCTAACAAGCACAACTTGAAATACAGCTGAGTCTTGTTCTGAGACAGTGAAGGGATTTCCTCAGTATTTAAATATATTAATATAGCCAGCTGTAAAATCTAAATATAAAACCAATCTCCTATAAGCTTAGAGATGGCATTTACCATCTCTGTGAAAAGCTGAACATGATTAATCAATTCCAATCATATTTTTAGAAGGCAAAAACAGTAACAGCACTTGCTGAACCAGATTTACTATCAACGTTCAAAAAGCTGATCATAGTCATTTAACCACAAGCCAATCTTATTTAAATCAGGACTGTCCAAACAAAATATTCTATCAGGCATTCATGAACCGAATTCTGGTGTATGCGATCAATTTAAATATGGTACACATAAAAAAAAATGAGACTTTTTTGTTTTGTAATAAATAAGGCAATGGTCAACCATTACTCCTTAGTAGCTTTTTTGAGATAAGGTATCAGATCTGCTCTTTCTCCTGTCTTCTTAGTGCCAGTGGAGATCATTTTTGCTCCAGGGAATATTTCTTGGGATTCTCCAAATACTCCATCAGTGGGTCCTTTCCCCAGATGATGCCTTTGTTCTTGTTGGCATCCATGTAAGGAAATCCAGGGGCCTGACCTTTCTCCTAAATAAACCATGAAAATTTGGCACAGTCTTGTGCTTGCCTCCCTTTTCCACAGTTTGGCACTGGGCACACTTCTGAACAAAAATCTTCTTGCCCTTCTCAACATCGCCCATTTTTACATTGTTCTTCTGTTGCATAAGAAATGAAGGCGCCCACTTGCAAGACAATGGGACATCCTGTGCTCTTCAGTAGCTATTTTGTATCCATGTGGTTACACAATCAGTAGATGGAAAGGATTCACAAATGGAGTGAAGCACAAAGTAAAACCTATTCCTCAGAAACGTTTTATGTTAGGAAAGTGATGTTGCTCTTTCATTTATTAAAATTGTATATGTGCCAGTAATCGTGCCAGTTGCTTTATATACATTATTTCAGATAATATCCCCAATAAGTTTATGATATATACAGTTATCATCTTTCTTTTTTTTAGAGATTAAAACAAATGGGCCTATGAGAAATTAAATAAATTACCTAAAGTTACACTGCCAGTTAAGAAGCAAGCTAGACACCTAATTCCTGGTTTATTTGCAGCCAATGTTCATGGAAATTGCTATACCCTCCTTTGTCAGATGATGAAAAGGATATTTCCACTAAATGAAATTCACTGGGCAAACATGGATACCACATAAGTGAATATATGTGGAGGCTTTTTAAAGTTGCTTAGCATGAGAACCATAGCTATTGTATCTGTCTTTATCACACCCAAAGCAGCGTACCATACAGAGATGTCAGATGAGTTCTTGTGCATGAAGTTGAATTAGAAAAGAAAAGAAGTTCAATTAGAAAGAAACAAATAAGGCAAAGTAGTAGAAGGTGAGGCACTGGCAGATGGAATTGCCATGACCTACATGTGGATTACCCATTTCCTCTGACTTAGTAAGCAGAAAATGCTTCTCGCCCCCTCCAGAACAGAATGACATCTTATTCCAATTATTCCTGCAGCATCAACACTTCTTTCTCACCCTCCAAAAGTCTCTGAATTGCCTTCTGCAGAAAATTTTTCCAGATGTCTACAGTCAGAAATCACTTTTCTTTGAGGAAGAAAGCAGTATATTAATAGATTCTAGAAGACATCATATGTGACCTCTTTGTTTTAAAGAGATTTTCTGAGTTTTATATATATTCTCTATATTAACAGTGCATAGCTGATCACAAACATGATTTTTTACTGTATTTAATTAAATTGCCATAAGTTCCAATTACATTTCTCTCCTAGAGATTCTTAAATGCCTAGTACATTAAGACTAACAGCTGATGCATTCTAGTTTTCCAGTGGTCCAGGCACAGGCTGTCTGTGCTTAGTAGCCAGTTCACATGCATTTACCATTCTTGCACTTCTAGAATAAAAATTTGCAGCCAGAAATGACTTGTGAGGCATTAATCTATGTATATGTGCTCTGAAAACAAGGGAAACTGGACCCAAAAAGAGTTGGTTCTGCAGACTTGATGAATTTGCTCAAAGAGATTAATTAGGCAGAGGAGTCCCTTGTCACTAGGAATGGCTAAGTCACCAGACCAAAATTGCACAGTTCCTTGGTGGCAGGGGATGCTACTGGTAAGGGCAAATAGATCTTCCATGGTCCCTGATGCATAAACATTTTGTGTACCTGTCTTAAGAAAAAGAACACAGGATGATAAAAATTAAAATTAGGCCCACAGAATCCAAGAGATGAGATGACAAGGTATGGTGAATTTTGTTAGCAATGAAGAGGTCTCTTACAACTTGGGAGACACTTGAAAGAGAAAGTGAAAGAGAAGCATAAAAGAGGGGTTACTTATGTCTTAGACATTTTTTTTTTTTCTGGAGGTTCATTAAAGGCTTTATTTCCATTCCCTGCTGTTATCATCATAGGCCTAGGTCTGGTTGTCAGTTCAATAGGGATAACAATGAGATACCAATCTGAGAATCAGAAAATGTCCTGTGATCAGACTTTGTTCCTACGTCAGGATAATTGTACCTGGTTTCTTGTTTCTATTAGTGATATGATAATCGTAAATGATGTTCATCAAATATGGGCAGTATGTGGTACAAACTAAACTCCCTAGCTTCTTGTAGTTGAGTGAGTCCATAAAACTAGCACTGGTCAAGGATGTGTGTACATTCTGACCATGAGCACTTAATTGATGAACACAAGGCCTTTCCCCTTCTACCCCACTTCCGAGGTGTTTTGCTCTCTCCCGTTCTCAGTGATGATACCAGAATGTGGCTTCTCTGTCATCCTGGCTGGAGTAGGAGACATAAAGCAGTGACCCTAGGCTGACCACAATGGGCAAGAAGTCTAACAATATACCTTTCTTGTTACAGGTCAGTAGCTTTGGAGGTCGTTACTGCAGAATGACATTGTCTATCTTATAATATATGGAGCTTCTGGGGCCTTTATGAAAACAAACTTTTGGTAGGCCTAAAATATCAGTTCACTTATTAATCAAGTAATTTATTGAACATTACTTGAAGACAAACATTCTCCAGGCACCAGAAGCATTGCATTGAATAATATCTTCATGTTGACTCAGACTAATGGAAGGAAAAGGGGCTGGTTGGCAAGACATTTCCAGATAAGACTACATCTCATTGGTGGGTGCATATTGGGCTCAAGCTGGATCTCCACAGTGTAGACATAATAAAAAATATTAAAAGGTAAAAAAATATATATTCATCTGAAAAATTGTATTGTATTCTAATTCTGTGCTAAGTATCTTATAGGAGTTTATCCTGAAGATGGGAAGAATTCACAAATTTTGGAAATGTGAAGTTGGCACTACTTGGGGGAAATTTTTTTATGGTGATGAGGAGAATTGAGTCCCTTTTTTCCCCCCCTTTTCCTCTAGATATTGTGAGGCTGGGGATATTATATGCCTGTAGACAGCATTGGTTTGGGAGAAATAAGAAGAACCAGGACATGGCCAGGGAAAAATGGCTCTGGGCTTCAGGCAGAGAAGTTATGGAGACTTTGATTTTGGTTTGTGGTCCAGCCATATTTACCACACTAAAACACTGCACATGAAATTCGGAATATAGAATGCTCATTTGACAAAGCATCTTTGACATTGCATCTTTTAGAAACCCACTCTAATTGGGTTCTGGTCCGTGGAAGGAAACTGAAGCATCCCCAAAGACAGGGTATTTGCAGCAGCAGTATTTCCTGGGGGAGGCTCTTTGGCTCTGTGATATAAATAAAAGTTGTTGTTCATTCAAATACAAGGTGGATTTTCAACTGTAATATAGGTGTTTTGTTGTTTTTTTGTTTGGTTTGGTTTGGTTTGGTTTGGTTTGGTTTTTTTCTGGCAATTCACAAAACCCTTAAATGGAATGATGTATCTTTATTTTTGTGACAAATTATAAAATTTTCTCTGAATTTACACTGACCCTCTGTTTACTGGTACCAAGAAACTGTGAATTCCTTCTTTTTTTTTTTTTAAGATTTTATTTATTTATTCGACAGAGAGAGATCACAAGTAGGCAGAGCAGCAGTCAGAGAGAGAGGAGGAAGCAGGCTCCCTGCTGAGCGGAGAGCTGGATGCGGGGCTCTATCCCACAACCCTGAGATCATGACCTCAGCCAGAGGCAGAGGCTTAACCCACTGAGCCACCCAGACACCCAGGTAAATTCCTTCTTTGAGTCAACTCTTCTTAGATCTGGATGTAAGTTTCCACAGGATTGCAATGGCTGACACAGTAAAGGGGAGGCTTGAGCCCTTCCATTTCTTTTCCTTATCAAGTCCCTATTACTCCTCATGTTTGGGAGATACTCTCTGCAACATTGTTTCTATCGCAACAGCCTAAATATAGCACCATTCCCTTGCAGTTTTGCTCTGGGAGAACTTTTTAAAGTTTGACAGTTTCTAAGACATGTAAGGTCCTAGCAGTCTTAAAACCATAATAAAATGTTCAAAAATACAGAAGAAGTCAGACCAAGAGGGCTTATGACTGGTCAGAATGTCGGGTGGGAATCTTTCAGAATAGCTGAGTGACTCATTACTCAAAAAAGTTTGTTATAATGAAGTCACACATTTTATACAGGAGAAAATGTTTTATTGGACTTCCATCAATTAAAAGTGACATGGAAGTAGATTTTCTGAGTATCTTTAGAACATAATAATAATAATTTTCACATTCATTCATTGAGCACCTATTATATGATATTTATTTGAATACAAGCCCATTATCTAGACTATGCATGCACATGGAGAAAAAGTTATATTAGTTTTCTCTTGTTTCATAGCAAATTACTATACATTTAGCAGTTTAAATTAGCAGCTATGTTCTGTTTCTGTAGGTTAGAAGCCCAGATGAGCTTGGCTGGTCTGCACTCAGTATCATGAGGCTGGAGTCAAGGTATCAGCCAGACTGAGTGCGTATCTGGAAGACAAGACAGAGGAGAGGGAAGCAAGAATCCATTTCTAAGCTCAAGCATGTCATTGACAGGTTGAAGGCATCTCTCTGAGGTTGTAGAATCAAGACCCCCATTTCCTTGCTTGCTACAAGGTCACTCTCTGATCCCAGGGGGCACCTACATTGCTCTTTCTATCTTTAAACCATCAATTGCATTTTGAGTACTTTTTGTCCTTCAGCTCTCTCTGGCTTCCTGTTTGCTGTCTTCTGCCTTTTATTAGGCTTATATAATTAGATCAGGCTTACCTGGAGAGTCTCCAAATTTTAAGGTCAAATGATTTGAATCTTAAATTATAATTACAAAGTCCCTTCACAGTGATATCTAGACTAGAGTTTGAAGAACCAGGGAATGGGAATCTCAGGGGGAAAGAGGACAATCCTTGATTCTGCCTACCATAGAGTTGCATTCTCAGTCCAAAAATTTCTTAAAACTGAGCATATTGAGGCCATGCTATCCTACCCAGATTCCTACTCTGATAATTTTTCCAACTCTCTGTGCCAACTTCACTCTGAACTATGAATCTAAGAAGCCACTTAGAAGAGAGCTCTATTTTTTATTATTAATAAATAATACCTAATTTACCCTTCCACCTCCAACAACACAATATATACACACATTTTTAGTTCTAAGATAACTCAGAATAAATTGACTTTTGCTTTCATAGTGAGGAACAATTTGCCACAGAACCCGTTAAGCCTGAAAGATCACCACCAACACCATAAAATTCTAGGGAACTGCCATGACATTAATCTGGGATTATAGCTAATTTGCAAGGTGAAGTAGTGACATTAATGCTTGCAAACATGCTGTAGACACATTACCACACCCCCAGTCTCAGCTCTCAGAATCACCTGTAAATCATGTCAGCTTCACAATGCTCCTTTGTTATGAATTCTATATCAAAGCACCAAAGCCCTTCAGTGGACTCTTTGCAAGTGCTAGCTGCTTTGTGTTTTTACCAACTCATAGTATCCCACTGAAGTGCAGATGTCACAGGTTTTGAAAAAAATGGTTTTGGTCTCTCTTTTCTCCTGTCAGAACGCCAAGAAGCTGGCAATCAACCAATACGGATTCCCCAGGGGACGCCTCATGCTGGAAAGTGTGAAGTGTCCCCTAGAGAGACCCCTGGCCTGTAATTCTGGAACTCTGTGGGGAGGAAATAACCTCCTGACATCTGTTAGCAAGTAGAGACCCTCCCTGAGTGTTAATTTACCCTGTTTCTCTCCTCTGCTTTCATCAGACAGCATTTTACATCTTTTCCTGTCCATGCTCAGTTAATTTTCATCTCAGGATCTTTCTGCTGGCTCCTGATCTGTAAACCTCCTTCCTTTCTCTTTATTTAGAAAGTTATTCATTCTTGACTCAATTTCTTTGATAGATGTAAACGTATTTGGATTATTGATTTCTTCTTGTGTGACTTTTGGTATGTCTTTTCCAAGGAATTGGTCTGTTTTACCTATTATCAATCACATTTGGGGATCTTTTTTATTCCTGGTTAATAGTATTCCTTCTTTTTTTTTTTTTTCAAATTACTTTTTCTTATTTTAATGTACATGATTAAAATAAAAACAAATCCAGACTTAGTTAAGGAGAGGTGTTTTTTTTGTGTTTTTTTTTTTTTTTTTTTTTTGCAAAGACTATTGCAGTAGGAAGTATGCCCCAAACAGACTCAACCAGACTTTTAAAAATCAAACAGAAATAAAAGTCTTCCTTTTGTAGAGATGGGCATGTGAGACTGGCAGGAGTTTTTAAGAAGTTAAGTGGAAGTGAACAGACAACATAATTCAGGGTCTGACATGATGTGTTTCTGTTTCTCACTGTGGTCAGCTGATTCTCAGGATAAACCAGCCACTAGGGGTGGGATTCTGTGTTTTACCATTTGCTCAGACTTGGGACAAACCAAAGTTCAGGAGTTGCTGGGGAAGAGAGAAGCCTGCCTAAAGATTGGCCAAGCTAATAAAGAGGGTAAATTACAGACAATTATAGACACAAGGTCATTGCTCAGCCTGGCCAGAGGTTTATCAGTTTCACTGACCTTTTCAAAGAATCAGCTTTAGTCCATGAATTCTCTCAATTGTTTTCTTGTTTTTAATATCATTCATATCATCGTTTTCAATATCATTCATTTCTGCTAATAAAATAAATTTTTTATTTTAATAAATGATAAGGAATAATACCAATTTTTTCTTCTTACTTTGGCTTCAATTGCTCTTCTTTACTTTTACTTAGGTGGAAGCTTGTATTATTCAAATGTAAGATTTTTTTCTTTTTTTAATGGACATGGTTAGTGTTATAAATTTCCCTTTGACCACTGCTTTCACATCATCCCCACATTTTGATAGGACATTTAAATTTTCATTTAATTCAAAATAATGTACACTATTTTCTTGAGACTCCTTTGACCTATGTGTTATTTAATAGTGTGTGTTTAGTCACCAAATATTGGGGAATTTCCAACTCTATTTCTGTTATTGATTTTTAGTTTAATGCCATAGTGGTCTGATAATGTGCTTTAAATTACTTCTATTTAAAAAAAAAAAAAATGTTAGTGTGCTTTATAGCCTAGAATACTGTTTGTCTGGTGAATGTTCCATCTGAGCTTGGGAAGAACATGTATTCTTTGTTGTTGAAGGGAATATTCTATAAATATCAATTAGATCAAGTGGATTGGAGAGCTGTTCAGGTCAACTACCTCTTCCTTAGTGATTTTCTGCCTATCAAATACTGATAGCGTGAAAGTCTCCAATTGTAATAGTGGATTTGTCTATATCTGCAAGCACGTCTGTCAGGTTTTGCTTCATGTATTTTAATACTCTATTAGGTATATATATGTTTAAGTTTGTTATGTCATCTTGGAAGAGTGACAGCTCGTTGTCCCTGATGGATTTCCCTGTTCTGAAATCTGCTTACTCAGAAATTGGTATCACTGTTCCAGTTTCCTCTTCATTCACGTTTGCAAAGTACCTGTTTTTCTTAACCATATTTTTAACCTGAGTCTGTCTGTCTGTCTGTCTGTCTTTCTTTCTTTAAGTGAGTTTCTTGTAGACAATATTCATTTGGGCCTTTTTTTTTTCCTTTACTCTGACAATCTGTGTCTTTGATTGGGGTATTCTTTTTACATACTGAGGACTTACTCATTAAGGTAGGCAAAATAACATCCTCCAAAAATATTTATGTCCTACTCTCTGAAACCTGGAATATGTATTTCATGACAAAAAAGACTTTGAAGATGTGATTATAGTTGAAGTGGGGGAGATTATTCTGAATTTTCTGAATGGACCCAGTCTAGACCACAGTGAAGGAGGAAGGCAAATGAATAGGTCACAGTGATGTGATGTGAGAAGGACTTAATTTGCTATCACTGGCTTTAAAAGTGAAGATGAGGGCCCTGAACTAAGGAATATGGGCTGCTTCTAGAAAATGGAAAAGACCAACAAATGGATCCTACCAACAGCTTATAGAAAGTGACACAGCCCTCCAACACTTTGACATGAGTCCAGTAAGACTGTCACAGATTTCTGACCTATAGAACTGTAAGATGATAAATTTATGTTGTTTAACCCTCTAGCTTTGGAGTGTATTATGGCACAGAGAGACAATTAATAGGTCCTATTTCAAGATCAAATTCACCCTAAATCTCTGATCGATGTGGTACTTTCATAGCAATCTGGCCTTGACTTCCATTCCTTGTGTGCTAAGACACTCTTCTTACAATTCTTAGCTGTTCTTTGTTCATGCATATTAGTGTATATCGGACAAAGTTAGGGTGCATCTCTGTTGTTACCATCATTCTTCGCCAATCCCATGCTCCGTTAAATTACTATTTGTTACTAAACATTTTCAGATTTCATATATTACCTAGGAGCATGCCGAAAATAGAAAAGTTTAAGACCAGTTTGGCTGAAACAAGAAGTTATGCGCTGATGTTAGATAATCACAGATTTGAATCGCATGTTACTTAACAGGGCATGTTATTTAACATGTTATTTAACATCCAAACCTCAGTTTTATCACCATGAAGTGAAAATAAAAATACCTCCCCCAGGGAATATGTGTAAAGATGAAAGGCAGAAGCATGTAAGTTGTTTGCCACTGAGTAGGTGTTTAGATGTTAGATATTCTCAGTACTTGATTTTCTTAATGGAGACAGAATAAACAAGATAATTATGAGCATGCATTTTTCACTTCTGTTGCTTTATTTAAAGAAATTTCAGTGGGATACAAGAAAAAAGTGTACAGTTAGCATTTTTTTGAGTGATTACATACAAATATTGTAATTCTTGAGGGTCAATAGTCCTGTCCATTACACGACCTAATGTTTAATCCAATAATATATAAGTAAATATGACACTTGTATATACATCACTCATTTCTATGGTCTGAAAGATAACAAATTGTTTTCCCTTCATTTAGCTTGTACTCATAACTAATTGGACATGCATAACATTATTTTAAAATTCAATCTTGTCAACAAAAACAGGCACTTCATATGATCATTTTCATTTTAATGTATTTGTGGACTGCTAGCCATGTGACATTTCATCAGAAATGGATTTTGTTTTCATAGCACGCCGAAAAAAATGTATTATTAATTTGAGTGTTGTGGGCTTTTGAAAATAATCTAATTAAATATAATTGATATAATTGTATTTGATAATACTAACAACAGATGCTCAGAGAAGACTCAAAAAGGAGTTTAAAAATCACTAGCTCATCGTCAAATCTAATCAATCTAATATATATATACACACACAAAATATAGATGATGTATGTTTAGTTTACATACCATTCCCTTTGTATATGATATATATCATACATACATATACATACATACATACATGTATATGATATATATCATACATACTTTATCGTATACACTAACATTTGTGTGTATGTGTGAGTGTATATACATATATATGTATATACACATATATATGATATATAAACATATTTATGTATGTTTTAAATTCATAAATAAGCCTGTTTAATTTTTTTAATTTTTTTAAAGATTTTATTTGTTTATTTGAGAGAACAAGAGAGAGAACACGAGTAGGGTGAGGGACAAAGGGACAAGCAGACTTCCCGCTGAGTAGAGCCCAACGTGGGGCTCAATCCCAGGAGCCCAGGGTCATGACTTGAGCTGAAGGCAGAAGCCACCCAGGTGCCCCAATAAGCCTGTTTTAAATTACTTTGTGTGACACTCCAGTTTGTCTTCTGGTAGGCCATGTTGGGAGATAATTCTCCATGGGTCTATCATATTTCTCCACATCTAGCAAAGAGAGGTACTGAGGCCGGTTATTTTTTTGTTTTTTTTTTTGTTTTGTTTTGTTTTTTGTTTTATTTGACAGACAGAGATTACAAGTAGGCAAAGAGGCAGGCAGAGAGAGATGGGGGGGAAGCAGCATCCCTGCTGAGCAGAAAGCCTGATGCGGGGCTCAATCCCAGGACCCTGAGATCATGACCTGAGCCAAAGGCAGGTGTTTAACCCACTGAGCCACCCAGGTGGCCCCCTGAGGCCTTTTTTAAAGACTGTCTTTTCAGAAATATTTATAACCCAAACAGCCTTGGAAGGCAGAGATTGTACCTTCCTCCAGAGCAGAAAGAAGACTCCTTTCCTAGGCAATCTAGTAAATGCAATGCCTCCCTCCATGACACATTTTGTACAGGTGTGCTTGCAGTCCATTATAAAACATTTGGGTTTCCAAAACCTGAGGGTTCTCTGCTGGAACAACACTTTGCATTGTCGGTGTCCCCTGGTATTCTTTCCATCACTGTATGGGAATTGGGGTTTGGGAGAATTGAGCAAAAATAAGGACATGCTGGCTACTGTTATTTCTGTGAATAATAAACTGACCTTTAACTCTGACCAGGACCCATGTTTTTCTGTCAGCATCCGTAACACTGTGTCAGGCTTATTTGCTAGTTTGTAAATAGAGTAAAATCTCAGACCCACTGCAGTTCTTGACAGAGTGAAATATTAGTACAGGTTACAAAAAAGTGTTCCATCTCAACAAAATAAATCAATGATATGGATGCTCATTTTCAAGAAGTCTAGGAACGTGATTTTCACACAGATGTGGAAGTGGCTTGGTCTAATGAGGCTAGCTCTAGGCTTGTGGTGGAGTCATTGGAGCTTATTAAACTTTATTTTAGTTTGTGAATTGAACAAATTTACTTTTGGTATGTTTCTTGTATGTTAAATCATTTATTCACAAATACAAAATACAGTTGGTTTTAAATTACATGCTTCTTTATAGAAGAAGATTTATTTTCCTGTTTCCCCAAGTTGATATTTATAACCTGTGCAGTTTGAGTGTAGTGTGATTATTCTGGATATGGGAGGTGTGGAGGATACAGGGTATTGGAGAAGACCACAAAGAGTTCTTGGTCCATGATTTTAAGCATACTTCAGATATTACTGGAAAACTTTTAGTGTTCATGGGTATATTCCAGGTGTCACAAGACTCCAAGAATTTACTAGAAGGGACCATGACAACTTTAATGTCAGATGGGGCACAAAGGTCACATTGACCCCTGCATGCATCTTCTGAAAGGAACCTCCTCTGTGTTGTGGGACATGGAATATAAGATAGTTGGTTTTGAAGATTGAACCACAAAGCAAAGTGACTGAAATGTCAGAGTTGGAGGAAAAATATTTGTATTTTCAACCTTAAAAAGTAAACAAGAATAGTTATGGCAAAGCAAATGAGTTTATTTAAGAATAACAGAAGAATTGAAAATTGTGACTTCTGAAGGTAAGTCTGGAAAACAAAAGAGAGCATCTTTTTACAGAGGAAGTTTGGGAGGGATTGTTTTGAACAAAAGGTCATTGTTTGGAAGTGAGAGTTTGAAGTGGTAGCAGCTCATTGGCTGCACATGAAAGCAATTTGCTGTTGCCAGGCTGAGAGAAAAATCTTTTTTCTTTCTCTGGGCTGTGGAAGCTGTGGTAAACGATAGTGCCTGAGAGCTCTCCTTTCATGGCTTCCTGACTCCATTTGCAGTAGGATTTCCTTTATTCATTTTCACTTTTTCTCCTTTTGTATAGGGTCTTTCCTCAAAAGCATAACTGATTGAGTCAGATTTTCCATAATTTAGTGCTTTTGTCCTTTAGTGTCAGGGAAAACCTTTCCTGGTTGTCATGCCCCGCAACCGAGGGAGAGTGCATAGTGATCGGAAAACATTTAAGGCCACACTGAGTAACAATGAAGGGTATAAAGAAGATCTCTAGGCATTTCCCATTTAAAGTCTGTTTTATCAAGGTCATAAGTATTAGAGATTGTCTAGAACCGTTGAGCCATCATCACCCTATTGGGTACATCATTTCTGCAGATGTTTGATAACAACAGCTATAAAGCCTAAATGTGATTAAACAAAAATGAGGGGCAGAATAATAAATCTAGTCTACATAATGGTCCTAAACCAGGAGTTCAAACTTGAAGGTAACCAGCTAAAAATAGATCAAAAGATTAGAGATCAGTTAGGTTTTCTCCTTGCCTGAAATATTAAGTAAAAAGAAAGTTCTAAATTCCAGAGTTTACTCCGATTCGCAGTGGCCTGGGAGATATAAATGATGGCATTATCTTTCCAGGTCAGTGCCAGAGTAAAGGGAAGAAAGGGAAGAAGAAAGGATTTTAGGTTTTGTTAAGGTATAAGGTCTTGATATAGCCTCCAAGATGTCAGTTATTTCTTTTCCTCATCAGTTTGATGTGAGGTCCCCAGTATTTGAGTGGACCAGATGTCAGATGCAGCCTTCTTTAGTTGTGAGTTTATATTCAAGGTTCAATTCCCTGATGTCTGGCTACTATTTGGGCAGTGAGAAGGATCCGATATAGTCCTTTTCAAGGAGGCATAAAGGGAATCTTTTTTTTTTTTAATTGATTCCAAATCAGAAAGATGGAAAAAATTGGACACGTTAATTTGGAGAGTCACATTCAGATATTTGAAGAAACTATAAGAATTTAAAATTTAGTCCAGTTTATAGGTATATAACAAAACCTAAGGACAATTAACAGGATTAGAATCTACAAAGGTATAAATATAGTTTCCTTTTCTGTAAGTATTCTGAATTTTTTCCCCAAAGGTAATCTCAGTAAAGCTGATTTGTTTGCATTTAAACTTGACCTGATTATTTACATAAGTGTAGCAAGAATAGTGATTGGCCATATAAGCTCTTTAAGACTGCTTTGTTGAAACTTTTTATAAGAAATTTCAAGTTAAACTTTTAAAAGTCTCTCAAGCTGGTATTATATTGGCTTCATGAAAGTCAGTCTTAATTTCTTAAAGTTGTCTGGTCATATCTGAGTCTATGCACATTTCTCTTAAATATGACAATCCAGTCAAAGCCTTGGTAATATAGCCCATATTTTTAACTGTGTTCTGTTTCAAGGAGAACAGATTTTTATTAAATTTATGCAAATAATGATATTGCTATGAGAAAAAGTACTCAAAAGTTTCTAATTTCTGGAGAGATCTGGTAGGAAGAAAAAGATTAATGTTTTATCTTGGTTCACAAAAGTACATTTTACTAATTTGCTGTAAGTCATAGATAGCTTCAGAGGAAAAATTTCCACATTTCTAGAAAACAAAGACAAAAGAATGAGCAATATTTAAAAAAAAAATCATAGGAATTGTGTTTGTCCTCATCAGTTCACTGTATCCAGTGTTGTCAATTTTTGTTCTGTTTGAATACAGTTTTTCCATTAGTTCTGAAAATTTTTACCCAGTGCAATTTTATGATCTCAGTTATCGGAAACCTGCACTTTGGCAAAGCTCCTTCAGTGAACCTCTCTAAAGATGAATAGTTTTGTAGGTTCATTTTTTCGCAAAAAGCATCAGAGTAAAGCAATAATTGTAAAAGAGAGAAGACTTAAAAATGTCCATTTTTAAAAAGATCTGATGAGAGTTTATTGCAATGAAATTGACAGGGAAATCTGATGATTTCTGTAACATGCAACATTTTAAGGTAATAATTAGAATTATGACTAGTAACATTATACCAAGGCATATCAAATTTCCTTGGATTTTATATAATTTCAGAATATTTACATTAATAGCATTCACTATTAGAGTATAACTCAAGAAGGATTATCATCATTTATGATACTGTTTCCCACGTAATTTAACATATCCAATAAGGCTAATTAGTTTAACATCTTTTTTAAAAGGAGAGAGAACAAATCCTTAGAGATGCTCCAAGACCTTTTTTAAAACCTCAGAATTAGTTCATGGTCAAAAAGATTTATTTAGAAATTGATTTGGAGAGGCGCCTGGGTGGCTCAGTGGGTTAAAGCCTCTGCCTTCGGCTCAGGTCATGACCCCAGGGTCCTGGGATCGAGCCCCACATTGGACTCTCTGTTCAGTGGGGAGGCTACTTCCCCCTCTCTCTCTCCCTGCTTCTCTGCCTAATTGTGATCTGTCTCTGTCAAAGAAATAAATAAAATCTTAAAAAAAAAAAAGAAATTGATTTGGAGAAGTTTGTCCAAAATATAAGAAGGTTTTAAAACAGTGAGTTAGGGGTGCCTGGGTGGCTCAGTAGGTTAAAGCCTCTGCTTTTGGCTCAGGTCATGATCCCAGGGTCCTGGAATCGAGCCCTGCATTGGGCTCTCTGCTTGGCTGGGAGCCTGCTTCCCTTCCTCTCTTTCTGCCTATCTCTCTGCCTGTCTCTCTGCCTACTTGTGATCTCTGTCTGTCAAATAAATAAATAAAATTTAAAAAAAAAAATAAAACAGTGAGTTAAATAATATTATTGCTCACAGTGAATCAATACTTTGTTACCCATTTAACTATGGTGACAATAGAAGATGTTAAAAGCAAATATAGAAAACCATATAGTTCTGAGCAAGACTTAACTCTTAATATTGAGATGGCTCAGTTTAGTTAAGTAATCAAAGACTTGATAATGACAGCAAACACAAGAAATTATTTTGACAAAACCCAGGTTTCTTGTTTTTGTTTTTTGTCTTTAGGCAGGTTACTTTAAAAGGTAAAGAAAAACAGTCCAGGAAACAGTCCAGGAATACTTGGTCAATTTAGAAGCAATTTTTAGAGTCTTGCATGCATTTGGAACCCTCCAAGTACCAATTAAAATAGGCATCCCATTCAGTCTGTTTAATTTTAGAGCCAGTCTTCCAATTTGGTTCCAAGAAAAACAAGTTTGAGGAGTCTGAAAATTTCCCATAATGGCCATTGGAATTCTAAATTATCTTTGGTTAACTTGATCCATTTAGTGCAAGCTGGTGCAACCACTCTGGAAAACAGCATGGAGGTTCCTCAAAATGTTGAAAATAGAACTACCCTATGACCCTGCAATTGCACTGCTGGGTATTTACCCTAAAGATACAAACGTAGTGATCCAAAGGGGCACGTGCACCCGAATGTTTATAGCAGCAATGTCCACAATAGCCAAACTATGGAAAGAACCTAGATGTCCATCAACAGACGAATGGATAAAGAAGATATGGTATATATACACAATGGAATACTATGCAGCCATCAAAAGAAATGAAATCTTGCCATTTGTGATGACGTGGATGGAACTAGAGGGTATCATGCTTAGCAAAATAAGTCAGTCGGAGAAAGACAACTATCATATGATCTCCCTGATATGAGGGAGAGGAGATGCAACATGGGGGGTTAAGGGGGTAGGAGAAGAGTAAATGAAACATGATGGGATTGGGAGGGAGACAAACCATAAGTGACTCTTAATCTCACAAAACAAACTGAGGGTTGATGGGGGGAGGGGGGTTGGAAGAGGGGGGGTGGGATTATGGACATTGGGGAGGGTATGTGCTATGGTGAGTGCTGTGAAGTGTGTAAACCTGGCAATTCACAGACCTGTACCCCTGGGGATAAAAATGTATTATATGTTTATAAAAAATAAAATAAAAAAAAAGAATGCACATGAGGAGAGACCATAGTTTATTGTTTTTTGTTTGTTTGTTTGTCTGTTTTAACATAAAACTGACTGGAGTCCCAGAGGAGGGTCCTCCTGAGAGAATTTACAGGATTGGAATCCCTTACTTTAAGACTAAGGACTATAGAGCAAGTTCAGAACTGGGGTTACTTCTGGATAGGGAGGGTGGAGGAATAAATGGGTCTTTGCTTTACCTATAATCCTGTACTTGCTAGATCAAGAAGGAACAATTGAGAGGGGAAGTAAAATTTGAATTTGTTATGGCAAGTTATTAACATTTCTTCATCCTAGCTGGTATTGACATAAATGTTTATTATAGTATTTTCTTCAACCTTCCAACTGCCCACAATATTTCATAATAAAAAAATATAAGAAGCTGAAAAAAAGAACATGGGTTCATAAAACAAATGAGTACCCACAAAAAGGAAAATGACTTCAGGTTGACAGATTCTGAATAAAGTCAGAGAGCTTAACCAAAAGGAAAGAACTCAAATCTGAGAGAAAACCTACTGAACCTAAGAAAGAAGATGATTCAGGAAACAAAGAACACAAGGAGCTTGTGTTCATACTGCACATGACTCTAGGGGTTGGTAGTTTCTCAGGGGTTTGTTCCCTTCAGATCCTACTTCTGACACCATGTAATATCAAATGTGAAATTTATTTTTTTTAACTTTATTTTATTTCTTTTCAGTGTTCCAAAATTCATTGTTCATGCACCACACCCAATGCTCCATACAATACGTGCCCTCCATAATACCCACGACCAGGCTCATCCAACCTCCCACCCACCTCTCCTCTGAAACCATCAGTTTGTTTCTCAGAGTCCACACTCTCTCATGGTTTGTCTTCCCGTTTGAGTTCCCCCATATCACTTCTCCTCTCCATCTCCCAGTGTCCCCCATGTTATTCCTTATGCTGCACAAGTAACTGAAACCATATGACACTTGACTCTCTCTGCTTGACTTATTTCACTCAGCATAATCTCCACTAGTCCCGTCCATGTGGATACAAAAGTTGGGTATTCATCCTTTCTGATGGAGGCATAATACTCCTTTGTATATATGGACAATATCTTCTTTATACATTCATCCTTTGAAGGGCATCTTGGTTCTTTCCACAGTTTGGTGACCATGGCCATTGCTGCTATAAACATTGGGTACAGATGGGCCTTCTTTTCACTACATCTGTATCTTTGGGGTAAATACCCAGTAGTGCAATTGCAGGGTCATAGGGTAGCTCTATTTTTAATTTCTTAAGGAATCTCCATACTGTTTTCCAAAGTGGCCGCCCCAACTTGCATTCCCACCAACAGTGTAAGATGGTTCCCCTTTCTCCACATCCTCTCTAACACTTATTTCTTGTCTTGTTGATTTTGGCCATTCTAACTGGTGTAAGGTGATATCTCAATGTGGTTTTGATTTGAATCTCCTTGATTGCTAATGATGATGACCATTTCTTCATGTGTCTGTTAGCCATTTGTATGTCTTCTTTGGAGAAGTGTCTGTTCATGTCTTCTGCCCATTTTTTGACATGATTATCTGTTTTCTGTGTGTTGAGTGTGAGGTGTTCTTTATGAATCTTGGATATCAGCCCTTTGTCTGTAGTGTCATTTGTGAATATCTTTTCCCATTCTGTGGATTTCCTCTTTGTTTTGTTGACTGTTTCCTTTGCTGTGCAGAAGTCTTTGATCTTGATGAAGTCCCAAAAGTTCATTTTCACTTTTGTTTCCTTTGTCTTTGGAGACATATCTTGAAAGAAGTTGCTGAGGCCGATGTCAAAGAAGTTACTGCCTATGTTTTCCTGTAGGATTTTGATAGATATCTGCCTCATGTTGAGGTCTTTTATCTATTTCAAGTTTATCTTTGTGTATGGTGTAAGAGAATCATTGAGTTTCTTCCTTCTACACATAGCTGTCCAGTTTTCCCAGTACAATTTATTGAAGAGACTGTCTTTTTTCCACTGTATATTTTTTCCTACTTTGTCAAAGATTATTTGACCATAGAGTTGAAGGCCCATATATGGGCTCTCTACTTTCTTCCACTGGTCTATGTGTCTGTTTTTGTTCCAGTACCATGCTGTCTTGGTGATCACAGCTTTGTAGTAAAGCTTAAAACTAGGCAACATAATGCACCCAGTTTTGTTTTTCTTTTTCAACATTTCCTTAGCAATTCAGGTTCCTTCTGGTTTCATACAAATTTTAGGATTGTTTGTTCCAGTTCTTTGAAAAATGCCATTGAAATTTTAATTGGGATGGCATTGAAAGTGTAGGTTGCTCTAGGCAGTACAGACATTTTACCAATGTTTATTCTTCTGATCCATGAATATGGTGTCGTCTTCCATCTTTTTATGTCTTCTTCAATTTCTTTTATGAGTGTTCTGTAGTTCCTTGAGTGCAGATCCTTTACCTCTTTGGTTAGGTTTATTCCCAGGTATCTTATGATTCTTGGTGCTATAGTAAATGGAATTGATTCTCTAATTTCCCTTTCTATATTTTCATTGTTAGTGTATAAGAATGCTACTGATTTCTGTACATTGATTTTGTAACCTGCCACATTACTGAATTGCTGTATGAGTTCTAGTAGTTTAGAGTTGGAGTCTTTTAGTTTTTCCACATAAAGTATCATGTCATCTGTGAAGAGAGAGAGTTTGACTTCTTCATTGCCAATTTGAATATCTTTTATTTCTTTTTGTTGTCTGATTGCTGTTGCTAGGACTTCTAGTACTATGTTGAACAACAGCAGTGAGAGTGGGCATCCTTGTCATGTCCCTGATCTCAAAGGGAAAGCTATCAGCTTTTTGCCATTGTGGATGATATTCACTGTGTGTTTTTCATGGATAGATCTTATGAAGTTGAGGAATATTCCCTCTATCCCTATACTTTGAATCATTTTAGGAATGATGCTGTATCTTGTCAAATGCTTTTTCTTCATCAATTGAGAGGACCATGTGGTTCTTCTCTCTCCTCTTGTTGATTGTTCTATCACATTCATTGATTTGTGAATGTTGAACCACCTTTGTATCCCATGGATAAATCCCACCTGGTCATGGTGGATAATCTTTTTAATGTACTGTTGGATCCTATTAGCTAGGATCTTGTTGAGAATCTAAGCATCCATATTCATCAGGGATATAGGTCTGAAATTCTCCTTTTTGGTGGGTCTTTGCATGGCTTGGGAATCAAGGTAATGCTGGCTTCATAAAAAGAATCTGGAAGTTTTCCTTCTGTTTCTATTTTTTGAAACAGCTTTAGGAGAATAGGTATTATTTCTTCTTTGAGTGTTTGGTAGAATTCTCCAGGGAATCCCTCAGGTCCTGGGCTCTTGTTTTTTGGAAGTTTTTTGATCACTGCTTCAATCTCATTACTAGATATTGGTCCATTCAGGTTGTCAATTTCTTCCTCATTCAGTTTTGGAAGTTTATATGTTTCCAGGAATGCATCCATTTCATCTAGGTTGCTTAACTTCTTGTGTGTGGGCTTGGCTTAATTTGTCATTGATTCTCCAGTTCTCAGTTGATTCTCAGCTGTAAAGACAGCTGGTGTATTCTGGATTTTTCAATTTTTTGAGGGAGGCTTGGCTGGCTATGTATTTCCCCTTTAGGACTGCCTTTGCCATAACTCATAGGTTTTGGATCGAAGTGTCTTCATTCTCATTGGTTTCCATGAATTGTTTAAGTTCTTCTTTGATTTCCTGGTTGATCCAAATGTTCTTAAGCAAGGCAGTCTTTAGCTTCCAAGTGTTTGAATTCCTTCCAAATTTTTCTTATGGTTGAGCTCATGTTTCAAAGTATTGTCGTCTGAGAATATGCAGAGAATAATCTCAGTCTTTCAGTATTGGTTGAGCCCTGATTTGTGATCCAGTATGTGGTCTATTCTGGAGAAAGTTCCATGTGCACTTGAGAAGAATGAGTATTCTGTTGTTTTAGGGTGGAGTGTTCTATATATATCTATGAGGTCCATCTGGCCCAATGTGTCAATCATTGCTCTTGTTCTTTATTGATTTCTGCTTGGGTCATCTGTCTATTACTGAGAACCGTGTGTTAAGATCCCCTACTACTAATGTATTCATATCAATATGACTCTTTATCTTGATTAACAGTTGTCTTATGTAGTTGGCTGCTCCTGTATTGGGGGCATAAATATTTACAATTGTTAGATCTTCTTGGAGGATAAATGTATGGGACTTTAAGAATGATGTAGTGTTGTTCTCTATCTCTGACTACAGTCTTTGGTTTAAAATCTAATTTATCTGATATGAGAATAGCTACTCCAGGTTTCTTTTGAGGCCCATTGGCATGAAAGATGCTTCTTCATCCCTTCACTTTCAGTCTTGATGTATTCTTAGGTTCCAAATGGGTCTCTTGTAGACAACATATGGATGGGGCCTGTAGTTTTATTCAATCTGAAACCCTGTGTCTTTTCATGGGAGCATTTAGGCCGTTCACATTGAGAGTGATTTCAAATGTGAAATTTAAACAACAAAGGCTATCAAGCAGCAAATGAGTTGATTCAGTAAAGGAATTGCAGTTTGGGACAAGCAAACTATGGTGAACCATGGGCAACTCTGGAGAATAAAATAGGAGAACATATTTTTTATAGTAAAAAGGAGATGGTTTGGAAAGGATGTTTTGAACACAAGTTTACTAGAGGAAAATGAGTTGAAGTGGTGGCAGGTTTACATTGGCTGCAGAAGAAGGCAACTTGCTTGCTGGGTTCAGAAGAAATATTTCTTCTTCCTGTTGGACTTTGTAAGCTGTGATGAGTGGTAGTACTGAAGAGTTCTTTTTGAATGGAAGTTTTCTCTATTTTCACAGTATTTATTATTATCATTATTTTTAAAGGTTTTTATTTATTTATTTGAGAGTGAGAGAGAGAGCCTGAGCAGGGAGGGAAAAGATAGAAAGAGAAATATAAGCAGACTCCCCACTGAGGAGATCAATCTTAGGACCCCAGGATCATGACCTGAGCTGAACACAGACAGTTAGCAGTCTAACAGGACACCAAATCTTCTTTATCTGCCCAGTGTGTCAGTTTAAAAGCATTTCTTTTCCTTTGGTCATAGTTCTTTCAAACCAGGTGAAGAAAGAAATACAGTTCATTAGCTTTATGTTGTTAACTATTTAAAATGAAGTTAGACAACTGTGATAAACTAACTTGTACTTATTTAATTTTCAGGACAATTCAAGTTTGAGTTGCCTTTAAAAATAATATTCAAGGAGCACCTGGGTGGTGCAATCAGTTATGCATTTGGCTTGGTCTCAGCTCCGGTTGTGGTTTCAGGGTCTGGAGATAGAGCTCTGACTCAAGTTCCAGTTAGTGGGGAGTCAGTTTGAGATTCTCCCTCCCTCTCCCTGCCCTTCCCTACCAGGTGCTCTCTCTTTCTTTCAAAATATAATAAATAGATATTTAAACAAAATGAAAATATGGTAAAATGAAAAATAATGTTCAGTACAAAATATTGTCCTAGACTTAATGATTCCACAGTGAGGTATGTGAAGTGTTGTTAGGGTAGAATTATCTATAATTTATCACTATTGTCATCATCTATATTTTTTTTCCTAGTGTAGTGCTTGATATAATATAAGAACATAATCAAGTATTTTCCTTTTTGTTAATCTTCCACAGGCACAGTAAAAAATATGGACTAAAATATTCTGTTAGAATTCATTCATTAAGGGTGTCTGCATTGCTTTAGTTACTTCCAAATGACATGGTACACATACAATTAGTGTCTAGGTCCCATTTAAGCCTTGTCATGAAATTCCTCAGGAACATGGACTTTAGGGTTGTAGTGTGATATAGTTCCATAGAAAGGCCTGAATATCATGAGATATTTGCTCAGAATGGGCAGAAAAAGATAAAGAAAATTAAAGGCAGCCCCCAAAATGTTTTAGGGTAAAGTTTTGGGAGAAAATCATTATCTGTAAACAGAAGGTGAAACCTGAATTCTGTAGCAAATTGTTCATCTACAGTTCCGGAAATGCTATACAAGATGAGAGGCAATGGGCAGAAGACTGTCCATGTTTCAAAACTACTCTTTTTTTTTTTTAAAGATTTTATTTATTTATTTGACAGAGAGATCACAAGTAGGCAGAGAGGCAGGCAGAGAGAGAGGAGGAAGTAGGCTCCCTGCTGAGCAGAGAGCCTGATGGGGGGCTCGATCCCAGGACTCTGGGATCATGACCTGAGCGGAAGACAGAGGCTTAGCCCTCTGAGCCACCCAGGTGCCCCTCAAAACTACTCTTGTTATTAAGCATTGTGGAATTTGGTGCAGGGGTTCATATGAAGACAGAGAGCCAGTTTTTATAAAGGAAATAAATCTAGCTCAAGAGAACAAATCTGGACAACAATCAATTATAACATTAGTTCTTATATATTAGTGTAGACATTTTTCTCCCCAGATGCTTATTTCAAGTACCCATTCCCAAGCTTCATTTGAGAATATTTCTGATTTAATAGTTCCAGGATGGAGGCAGAAACATTATTTAAACAAACATCTGAAACAGACAAAGTGTGGAGGCAATGTATCAATTGATACAAAAAGTTAAGCTCTGTGATTATATTCTAGAATGTGTTCATTTATTATGTACTTTCAAAATATTTTTAGAAATTACTATTTGAATCTGATGCAGTCTTTCTTTTTCCCTTTCTCCCTTCCTTCCTTCCTTCCTTCCTTCCTTTCTCTAAGTAAGCTCAATGCCCAACATGGGGCTTGAACTCATGACCCTGAGATCAAGAATCTCATGCTCTACTGACTGAGCCAACCAGATGTCCCTAATCTGATTCAGTCTGTCTATAAGCACTGGTGATCTTTAGGCAAAATGGTACAGTTAAAAACAAACAAACGAACAAATAATTTCTGGAATAGAAAATATATAAAGTAAAACTTGACTTAACTCTTGATATTTATAAGCCATGTAAACACTTCCAGGCTCAACCTTGTCATCTTTCAAATGAGGGAATAGTAGTGCTTATCATATAGGGACAGTTGGAGAATTAAATGAGAACATGGATGCTTGATGATCAGTACATGCCTAGAAGGCAGGCATATTACAAACATGATTCTCCAAATTGGACATCATATTGCATCTCTATATATGCACAGCAATTTTTTTAGAGATGACATTTTTAAACTAATTTTTTGAACTTATTTTAAACTTACAGAATATTTGACGGTTTCATATAAATAATTCTCTTATTTGTGTCACCTGCTCCACTAATGAAAACATCTTATATAATGATACAGTGGTTATCAGGGGGCAAGTAACATGAACACAATACTATATACTGAACACTTTTTTTAAATGTTTACCAATTATTTAATAAACTTTTTCTACTCTGGATCATATCCAAGATCCCACATGGTACTTCATTCTTATTTATTCTTTGTGTCTTCTGATCAATAACAATAATTTGGTTTCTCCTTGTTTTTCATGACCTTGACACTTTTGAGTAGTACTGATTTTAATGTGTTCATGTACTTTTGGCAGGAATATGACATCCTTCTCAGTGCATCTTATCAAGGGATTAATGATGTCGGTATATATCATTACCAGTAAGGTTTATGATGATCACTTATTTAGCCTGGTATATATCATGTTTCTCCATCGCAAAGTGATTTATAACTACCTTTATAGTTAATCAGTCTCTTGAGGGAGATTTTTCAAGACTACCAATCTTGTGTTTTCATGAACTTGGCCTCTTAAATTTTAGCAGCCATCAATGGGCCATCTTTCACAGTTTTAACTTCATGTTTACATAATGGTGAGTCCCCACTTTTCACTTTTCTACATTTATTAATTTTTTTAAAAGATTTTATTTATTTATTTGACAGAGAGATCACAAGTAGGCAGAGAGAGAGGGAAGCAAGCTCCCCACTGAGCAGAGAGCCTGATGCAGGGCTCGATCCCAGGACGCTGAGATCATGACCTGAGCCGAAGGCAGAGGCTTAACCCACTGAGCCACCCAGTAATTTGACTCGACTGTAAGGAGAGTCTTCTTTCTCTGTAAGAGTTTTTTCTCTCCGGTGTATTTATTTATTTTTAGTTTTATGGCAGTAAGGATTCACAGATACTTATTTTTCTCTTGATTAAAATTTGACATTTGAGGGGCGCCTGGGTGGCTCAGTGGGTTAAAGCCTCTGCTTTTGGCTCAAGTCATGATCCTGGGGTCCTGGGATTGAGCCCCACATCGGGCTCTCTGCTCATCAGGGAGCCTGCTTCCTCCTCTCTCTCTGCCTGCTTCTCTGTGATCTCCATCTGTCAAATAAATAAATAAAATCTTTAAAAAAATTTCAACATTTGAATTAAAAGTCTTTTACTGGTGGGGCGCCTGGGCGGCTCAGTCAGTTAAGTGTCTGCCTCCAGCTTAGGTCATGATCCTGGAGTCCAGGATCCAGTTGCTTATGAGGCTCTCTGACCGGGGGGAGTCGGCTTCTCCCTCTGCCTCTCACCTTGCTTATGCTCTCTCTCTCTCTCAAATAAATAAATAAAATCTTTTAAAAAGTCTTTTATTGGCTACTTTGATTAGACTTTCTGCTCTAAATTGATGAAGTAGAACTTGTGGCTGGAAATCAAATGATTGGTGTACCCAAACAATTTTTGTTCAAAAACATATCTAAACATTGTAGAAACAGACAAATAATTGAACTCACATAGCTACTTAAAGCAGCAATATTTAAAGGCTAGAAACATCAGATTTATACAATGCTGGATGGAACTTCTAATAATAGAACTTTCTAACGTCACAATGAAAAATTATTTAGTGTCTCAGATACTCATTTCTTTACTTTTTGAAGTATATAAGTGAAGTATACATGTATCTTTAAAGTATACAAGTATAATTTACATTATCATTAAAATGCATATAAATTGTTGCTATTTTATCTGGTATATAATGGGTGCAAAATAAATTACATCTATTGTACTGTGTGAGATGGTGAATCTTTATCTTCTGAATTTCTTGACAAAGAGTGAAACATTTAACTTTCTCCAATGTCATTTTTTAGCACTGAAATTGAAATGCTAAGATTTACCTTACTTAACTTCCACAGGAGGATTTCTAGGGGTTCCATGGTCTATAGCATGTTGTAAAATTCTCTCTAAAGGGACAAAAAGATGAATCCTACCTTTAAAACATCTGATGGTTTATTTGGATTTTGGAAGCAGCATGGGAGTTATGTGTTTTGCACTAAATCTTTCAAATGGCAATTCAGAAAGTTGCCATTTTTTGAGAATTGTCCAAGAATATTCTCCAGTGTGACAGTGTTCTCCAGTGGTACAGCATACTTAGTCCATAGACTCTGATGGGTGATAGAGAGGATCTCTGGTCATCTGTGATGACCATCTCAGCCTGATAGAAGATTCAAAGAAGACTCCCTATGGTTTTGAAGTAAGGAGATTCCTCCTAAGTAAAACTGTTCTATGAGGAACACAGAAAGTGATATTGACAGCTTGATATTGACTTATGGTGATACTGGAAGAGCTGCCATTTTGACTCAAGATGACTGTCATCTGAAACCCCTATCATGAATCAGTTGCTTTCTGGTTGGAATAACCTTATGTCTCAGTTTGAACACTACAGACATGGGTTAAACTCAATGCTTCAGGATAGTTATTGATCTTCCCCCCCAAAGTAAAATTAGATAATAAGTATATAATCACTCTATATGTTGTGCATCAAACCACAGAGTTGAGTTTGGTCAGATGACACTATTAGGCTGAAGAAATACATTAAAAGAAAAATGGCCTGATGGATCCTGCAGGTCCAGACAGTATTTGAACAACTTTACCCTACACATTATGAGTCTATCAGCACTTATTCTTTGTACATATCCTATACAACCTTGCTTTGAACAAAGGATTCCACATCACATTTAAGGAAAACAATGTACTAATCCCCTTAGAAGTCCTTGATATTATTATAGAATAGAGAAGGAGGAAAAGAGTAGTGGTTAAAAGCCTCCTTTTAGATATAGATTACTTGGATTCAGATCCTCAGCCTTTTAAGCTCTTAACTCTTAACTCAGCCTTATAAGCTAACCTAACACTTAAAAGTAGCCCAGATAACTTGTTCCACCTCTCTGAATCTTCTTTTCTTTATCTGCAAGAGAAAATGACAATGATACTATATACAAGGTTATTGTGAAGATTAAATAAATTAACATATGTAAAGTTCTTGAAATGGTGCTTGGCTTATAGTTAGAGTTTGATTTTTTTTTTTATCATTATCATCATGTTAGTCTTCTGGAAAATTGACATTGTTTATTGAACATGCAGCTATAGTGCCAAGTGAAAATCAAACTAACAGCTCCCATTGTTTTGGGACATGTTGTCTTCTAAATTGCATAATAGCTCTGGTTGAGCATGCCATATATAGCAGAGATAGATGGGCCCATGAAGAAAGTAATGGAATTAAGAGCCAAGGGAAAGATATCTCTCCACTATATCTATTGACCTATTCTCAGAATGATTTTTTTTCCCAGTCCCTATGCATCTGTGCTGTGTTTAGGTAGATGTTTTATTAACCCCAGGGAGAAATGTTTTCACCACTAGACTCAATAAATTATACTACTCAAACCAGGAGCTGAACCTGTCACAGGGCTATTTCAGGCTTCTTATGACATTCAGAGAAGCAAGTTAAAAGGGGGTCCCATGGGGAAGCAAGGTTTATAACACACATTGGGGAAATGTGCTTCTTTTGAAATCCTATGTCCAGTGTTAAAAATAATAGGCACTACAGTGTTTATACACAGGGTATTGACCTTTTAAAAGTGAAGATTTGTTGCACCTGAATATCAAAATATGGACCAGCTGGGTGATGTCTTAAGATAAAAAACATAGCAATATTGCAGATATTATAACAAATTTATAATAGGTTTATGTATTTCTCAAAACTGATTCAACTCTATACTTAAGATATGTGTATTTCATGGTATAAACATTGCACCTGTGTATAATGTATGTCTATATATATGTCTATCATATAGACACATGCATATTTGTTCCATATCTTTATCATAATATACATACATATATAAATAGAGTTTAAAAAAGGAGAAATGGAAATTTACAATCATCAATGTGATGATGAATAAAATGACAAATCTATCAATATAATGAGGAACTTTTAGCCAATATCAGCAAATGAAATCCACTCATGTATATAAAATATCATGATTGAGTGGGAATATTTCAGGCATGCAAGATGATTCGCCATTCAGAAATCTATTAAAATTAGCGTTTAGGGAGCCTGGGTGGCTCAGTTGGTTAAGCATCTGCCTTCAGCTCAGGTCATGATCCCCGCATCCTGGAATCAAGTTCCACCTAGGGCTCCTTGCTCAGCCAGTAGCCTGCTTCTCCCTCTCCCTCTTCCCACCACTCCTGCTGCTTGCTCAGTTTCTCTCTCTGACAAATAAATCAACAAAATCTTCTTTAAAAAATTAGCATTTATTATCAATTAAGTTAACATAACTGAGAATTCAGTGCACAGAAAATTCAAATAATTTGAAAACAAAATGGAATCAACCTATTTATTTATTTATTTTAAGATTCATATAACATAAAAACCACTGTAATGTTCAGTGGCATTTAGTTCATTAACAATTTTTCCAATTCCAAAAAAAGTTTCTATAATGCCAAAGAGAAACCCTATGGAACCAATGTTCCCTTACCCCTGGAGATACATTCCAAGACCCCAAGTAGAGTCCTGAAAATGCTGATAGTACCAAACCCTATATATACTATGTTTTTTTTTTCCTATGTATACAAATCTATGAGAAAGGTTAATTCATAGATTAGGCGTAGTAAGAGATCAATGAAGATAACTAATAACTGAACAATTAAAATTATATGTTTTAATAAAAATTATGTGAATGTGATATTTCTACCTTTCAAAGTATTTTACAGTACTGTACTCACCCTTTCTCTTGTGATGATGTGACATGATAAAATGCCCATGTGATGAGATGAAGTGAGATGAATAATTGATGTAGGCATTGTGAAATCATCCTAGGCTACAACTGACCTTCTGAAAATACATTGGAAGGAGGATTATCTGCTTCTGGACTTGATGGCAGACAATGAAACCACAGAAAATGAAACTACAGATAATTGGGGACTACTGTACCTATTAAGCAATGACTGCCCATTTCCCATTCTTCCAGCCCCTAGCAACCATTATTCTGCTTTCTGTCTCCATAGATTTACTATTCTGAGTCTTTCAGACACTGGCATCATAAATATGTGATGTTCTATGCTTGGCTTCTTTAAAAAAAACAAAACCTCACTTATTTATTTTAGAGAGAAAAGTGAGAGAGAGCAAGAAAAGGGACCGAGAGGGAGTGAGAGAGAATCTCAAGCAGACTCTCTTTGAGCATGGAGGTGGGGCTTGACTTTACCACCCTGAGATCATGACCTGAGCTGAAATCAAGAGTCCAAAGCTCAACTGACTGAGCCACCCAGGCACCCCTGTGTCTGGCCTCTTTGAGCATTATATTTTTGAGCATCATATACAATACAGCATCTGTCACTACATCATTCCTTTTTATAACTGAATAATATTTGCTTGCGTGGTATACCACATTTATTTCTCTACTCTTCTGCTGCCAACTTTTAACTACTGTGACTGGTACAACTATGATATTTATATACAACCATTTATTTGAATATCTATTTTCTGTTCTTTTCTGTATATATACCTTGAAGAGAAATTGCTGGGTCATATGGTAGGTGTATGTTTTACTTTTTGAGAAACTGCCAAACTGTTCTTTGAAGAGGCTGTACCACATCACATTTCCCCTGGAAAAATAGAAATGATTCTAGTTTCTCCATATCCCCACCAACACTTATTATTGTCTCCTAGTTGTTTGTTGCTTTTCGCCCTCCAGTATAGATGTTGTAATTGGTGTGAAGTGGTATCTCGTTGTAGTTTTTATTTGCATTTCCCTAATTGTTTGTGATGTTAATCATTATTTCATGTGCCTTTTGGACATTTGCAATCTTTTTTGGAGGAATATCTGTTGAAGAACTTTGCCCATTATTTTTAAATTGGACGTTTACCTTTTTGTTGTTGAGTTGGTTTCAAAAGTTGACTTAAGAAGTATTCCATCAGGGGCCTGGGTGGCTCAGTGGGTTAAGCCTCTGCCTTTGGCTCAGGTCATGATCCCAGGGTCCTGGGATCAAATGCCACATCAGGCTCTGCTCGGCAGGGAGCCTGCTTCCCCCTCTCTCTCTGCCTGCTTCTCTGCCTACTTGTGATCTCTCTCTCTCTCTCTCTGTTAAATAAATAAATAAAATCTTTAAAAAAAAATTATTCCATCATCTATTTTTTGGAGGATGTGGGAGGATTGGTGTTAACTTTTTGTTAAATGTTTGATAGAATTCACCAGTGAGTCCATTTGGTCCTAGGCTTTGTTAAGAGTTTTTGTTTTTGTTTTAAGATTTTATTTATTTATTTGAGAGGGAGAGAGAGAGAACAAGTAAGAGCACAAGAGCAGGGGGAGAGAGAATAAAACTCCCCAATAGGCAGGGACCCCAAAGTGGACTTGATCTGGGATTATGACCTGAGCTGAAGGCAGCTGCCTAACCAATTTAGACACCCAGGTGCCCCCAAGAGTTTTTATATTACTAATTTAATTGCTTTACTTGTCATAGGTCTGTTAATATTTTCTATTGCTTTCTGAGTCACTGTTTGCAGTTTGTATATTTCTAGGAATCTTTTCATTTCATCAGAGTTATCTAATTTGTTGGTGTAAAAATGTTCATATATTCTCTTATAGTTTCTTTTTAATTCTATAAGGTCTGTAGTAATGTCTTCACCCTTATTTCTGATTTTTGTCATTTGAATTCTTTTTTTTAATCATTTAAGTTACAGCTTGCAAATTTTATTGATCTTAAAAAAAAAAAAAACCAACAGATTTCTCTGTTGTCCTTCTCCTCTCTGTTTTATTTGTCCCTGCTCTACTCTTTAGTATGTCCTTCCTTCTGATGCTTTGGGTTTTGTTTACTTTTTTTCCCCTAGCTTATTAGAATATAAAATTATTACTGATTTGAGAGCTTTCTTTAATGTAGGCATCTAGAGCTATGTTTTCCCTGATCATAGTGCTTACTGCATCCTATAAGTAATGTTATATTGTGTTTTATTTTTATTTATCTCAAAGTACTTTCTAATTTGGCTTGGGATTAATTTTTGACCTATTGATTATTTTAATCTACTGGAATTTTCCAGTTTTCCTTTGTATATTAATTTCTAGTTTCATTCCATTGTGGTCACAGAAGATACTAAGTATAATAAGGTAATACCAAGGATGATTCTACAAACAAATTATATTACTTAGATGAAAATGGCCAATTTGTTCCACAGCACAAATTACCACAATATGCCCAATATGAAATATATAATTTAAGTAGCAGTGTTACTATGAAGGAAATTGAAATCATAACTAGAAACTCTCACATAAGAAACTTCCACACAACATAACTATATTTAAAATTCAACCAATGTAATCCATTATAGTAGTAAGATACAATACAAAAATCATATGATTGTATGAATCAGAACTCCACTAAGATGACAAAAAAAAAAATGCTGCCATAAAAGAGCCTCTGGCTCACATTACACTGTTACACTGTATGGTGAAAAACTGAACACTTAACCTCTAAGATTAAAAAAAAAAAAAAAAAGCAGGGGGGAGGGTGTCTATTCTCACCATTCTGGTACAATATAGTGCTTTAAGCTCTTGGACAGTGAAATAAGAAAAGAAACAAAAGGTATGTATATTAGAAAAGAAAAAAATAAAGCTATTTCCAGATGATATCACTATGTAGAAAATCCCCTGAAATATATTTAAAGAATCTGGAATTAATGTATGAGTTTCCATTTTGCAGGATACAAAAGGTAAATATACAAAAATAAATTATGTTTCTATATATTGGCCATGAACATGTATGAACTAAACAATCAGTTTAAAAAAAATACGAAGATGGACACCTGGGTGGCTCAGTTGGTTGGACGACTGCCTTCGGCTCAGGTCATGATCCTGGAGTCCCGGGATCGAGTCCTGCATCAGGCTCCCAGATCCACAGGGAGTCTGCTTCTCTCTCTGACCTTCTCCTAGCTCATGCTCTCTCTCACTGTCTCTCTCTCAAATAAATAATTAAAAGAAAAATCTTAAAAAAAAATACGAAGATAAATACAATAAAACATGAGGAGGATTTGTATGCTGAAAATTATACAACACTGATGAAAGAAATAAGAGAATAAATGGAGAAACTGAGTGTTTATAAATAGAACATCTTAATAGTAAAAATTCTCCCTAAAGTGATATATTGGTTTATCTCACTTCCTATCAAAATGCAAGCAATAATTTTCTAGACATAAGCAAGATTATTATAAAGTTCATATTTAAAGATAAAGAAGATATAACAGCCAAAACTAGTTTGGAAAAGGAGATTGGTATGTGAGAAAGAGTCTATGTATTTCAAGACTTATTTCATAGTCACAATAACCAAGATATGGTGGTTTTTGGGTGGCTTAGTAGGTTGAGGCTTAGAGGTTGACTCTTGGTTTTCTGCTCAGATTGTGACCCCTGGATTGTGAGACTGAGTCCCATGGCTGGCCCCATGTTCAGTCGGGAGTCTGGTTGAGGTTCTCTTCCTCTCACTCTGCCCTTCTCCCCATTCTCTTAAATAAATAAATAAATAAATAAATAAATCTTAAAAAAAGAGATATGACAGTTTTTATAGAGGAATAGCCACGTATCAGTAGAAAAGCTTAGGAACCTAGAAATAAACCCACACATATATATCAATTGATTTTTGACATTGAAGCAAAACCAGTTCAATTGAAGAAGGATATTATTTTCAACAGAGTGACTAGAACAATTAGATATTTATAAACAAACAAAGTAAACTTGATCTAAATTTCACATCTTCTCCGCAATTAACTCAAATCATGGATTTAAAATGTAAACTATGAATTAAAATTTTAGAAAAACAATAGGAGAAAATCAATTAAAAACCCCATGATCTATCAAAGGAAATATTGATTACATAGACTTTGTCAACATTTTAGAAAAGTATTTGTTCTGTGAAAGATTCTGTTAGGAAGATGAAAAGACAAGCTACAGACTGGAAGAGAATACTTGGTTAATCATCTATCCAACAAAGGATCAAGATTTGAGACATACAAAGAGCTGTCAAAATCTCAACGGCATAAAAACGAGTAACACAATTAGAAAATAAGAAAAAGACACAGGGGACATTTCAGCGAAAGAAATATACATAAAGCAAATAAGCACGCGAGAAGTTGTTTAATGTCATTAGCCATTAGGGTAATGCAAATGAGAACTGCCTGAAGATAACACCATCTACCCAACCAAATGGTAAAATATAAAATAGTGATAATACCGAAGTCTAGTGAAGATGCAGCACAACTAGATTACTCATACATTGTTCCTGGGAATGTAAAATGATATGGCCACTCCGGAGAACAGTTTGGAAGTTTCTAAAAAAACACAACTGAACATGCAACAACCATACTTGGCACTTGGGCATTTACCCTAATGAATGAAAACCTATGTTATTGGAAAAAAAAAATGTTCATAATAGCTAAAACCTGGAAGTAGCCCAGATATCCTTCCATGGTTAATAAACTGTGGTGTGCACATATGGCGGGATGATACTCAGCAATAAAAGGAAGCAAACTATTTTTTTAAAAGATTTTATTTGTTTATTTGACAGAGAGAGATTCACAAGTAGACAGAGAGGCAGGCAGAGAGAGAGAGAGAGAGAGAGAGGGAAGCAGGCTCCCTGCTGAGCAGAGAGCCCAATGCGGGACTCGATCCCAGGACCCTGAGATCATGACCTGAGCTGAAGGCAGCGGCTTAACCCACTGAGCCACCCAGGCACCCCAGGAAGCAAACTATTGATAGAAGCAACAACTCAATGAATCTCCAGAGACTATGCTACATGAAAAAAATCCCATACTCTATCTATATACCTATATTTATATCTATATCTATCTATATCAATAGTATAATTTCAGGGGTGCCTGGGTGGCTCAGTGGGTTTAGTCGCTGCCTTTGACTCAGGTCATGATCTTAGCATCCTGGAATCGAGCCCCCCATTGGCTTTCTGCTCAGCAGGGAGACTGCTTCCTCCTCTCTCTCTGCCTGCCTCTCTGCTTACTTGTGATCTCTCTCTCTGTCAAATAAATAAATAAAATCTTTTAAAAAATAGTATAAATTCATTTATATAACACTCATGAAATGACAAAGCTATAGAAATGGAAAATAGGTTATCATTGTCAGAGCTCAAGAAGGAGGGAGGCTTCAGGGAAGTGGGAGTGGCTATAAAAGGCAACATGAGATATAGTTGTACAGATGAAATGGCTCCTACCTTCAATGTATCAGAGTCAATATCCTGCAATATTGTACTAGAGTTTTGCAAGATGTTCTTGTTAGGGAAGCAGGGTGAAGAGTACATGGGATCTCTACATTATTTCTTACAACAGAATGTAAATCTAAAATTATCTCAAAATAAAAAAAAATAATAAAAGGAATCTGACAGATATATATTGAATTAATATATATTATATAAAGAGCTCCTATATAGATAAGAGAATGACTAATGATGTAAGAATGGACAAAAATTAAACAAAACTTCACAAAAAAGTTTATCCCTCTGACCACTAGATATTAAAAAAAATTGTTCAACCTCACTTTTTGTCAGGAAATCTTAAAATAATATCATAATGCTAGCCTATTCACAATCCTCAGAAGAAATAAGATTCTGCACACAATACCAAGTATTTCTTAGAATGTGTTACAACCAGAGTTCTCATAATTTACTCTTAGGAATACAAATGAGGACAAGACTATTTGTTGTCTTTAGTAAAATAGAATACGTTTATACAGTATAATCCCACAATTCCATTCTAGGTATAAATCTAACAGTAATGCATCCATACATTCACTAATGACACATATAAGAATGTCTATAATAAGCACTATGTAATAGCTTCATACTAGCAACTATAGAAATTACCATCAACAGTAAAGTAATAAATTGTGTATATTCCCACCAAAGAATACATACAAAATTACAAATATAACCTCTACAGTTACATTAAAGTATTAGGATACATCGCACAAACAGAATGGTGAGGAGTAAAAGAAAACCAGAGCAAAAAAGGGGCCTTGGTATGGGATGAGTTGTGACTATATTTGGAAAAGAGTCTCAAAGAGGTAATGAAGTTAAAATGAGGTCATTAATGTTGGTCTTAATCTAATATGACTGGTGTCTGTATAAAGAAGAGGAGATCAGGACACTGACACATAGAGGGAAGACCATGTGAAGACCCAGGGAGAAGACAACCATCTACAAACAAAGGAGGGGAGCTTCAGGAAAATCCAAGCCTGCCAACACCTTGATCTTGGATTTCTAGTTTCTAGAATTATGAGAAAATAAATATCCTTTTCTGAAGCCACACAGTATGCAGTAGTTTATTATGGTATCCCTAGAAAATTAATATGGAGACATACTACATGTCCACATTTTGGGAAACTATTTGTAGCTAGTTAAAATACCCCATATTGTTATTGGTCAGAATACTGATACCCCTTGGAGAATAGTAACTGGAGGAGAATATGATGAGAGTCTCTGACAAGCTGGTAATATTCTATTTCTTGAGCTCCAGATGCCAGTTAAACAGGTATGTTTTGTCAGTGAAAACTTATCAGCTGTGTGTTTATAGGATGTAACTTTCAGTATACTTATTATATTTCAAAAATCTTTTTAAAGAATACAAGTTGAAAAATATTGAGACGGGATATCGGTGTGACTTTAGAAGTAAAGGACACCATCAATAGCCTTTGTATTTGCGGAACACTGGCCTTATATTGTCAGTGTGGGTGAAGATATAGCTTCATATTCTTTCTCATGAGAAAGAGCAGCAAAAGTTTGTGTGGGGATGATGTTAATTTTTTTTTTTTTTTCCTTAATTGGATGGTATCACCGTGTGTATGGAAAGAAGGTGTGTGTGGTCAGTGAAGAAGGTAGAAAATACATGTGCTTGGGCAGCCATGGGGAAATGTATCTGGCTAGGTGAAGAGCTTCTCTGATTCTCCCTTCTCCTGTGAAAAGTCTCTGAATACGTTGGCTGGCCATTGTCCCATAGGGGACAATTCCCCCTGTTCTCCCTGTAGAGCTGATTAGTCAAGGACTCATATGAGATAAACACACTATCTTCTTCTTCCTCTTCTTCACCTTCTTCTCTTCCTTCTTCACCCCAGGAACTTGACATACCATCCTAAGGGCACAGATGTTAAGTCACTGATGCAAGCAATTTAATAACACTGTAGAGACAGAGCCAAATGAGCTCCTGTTGCTGATTCCTGAAACTGTCCTGGCTATTGAAGTATGTCTAGGAGTCCGTAAACTAGTCATCCTCCAATCAGTTGAGCCAAAATCTGTTTGTTTCAACACAAAGAACTAAGTAGTATATACATGCTGCAAAGTACTTTTGAGAACTCAAATAAATGTGTATAAATAAATTCATGAGGTTCTAAGCATGTACTAGGTGTTGTGTACAGTGTATCTACCTGTATGATCAAACTCTGTTCTTCCCATAATTTGCCATATTATCAACAATAAGCCATTGAGACCACAGAGAACTTTGAGTGCAATGACACTTTTCTGTCACTACTATAATCGTGAAGATATGTCATTATACATTTGTCAAAACCCATAGGATGTACAACACCAAGAGGGAACTCCAATGTATAAGGTATGGATAATAATTATGTGTCAGTGCAGGATCATCAATTGTTCCAAATATACCACCCTGGGGAAATTCAAGAGGCTGTATGTGAGTGAGGGGAAGGGTTATATGAGAACTTCCTGTTTCTGTTGTACTTTTTTTTTGCTAGGATCCTAAAATTACTTTAAAAATAAAGTCTTTTTACAAGGGAAAAATAATAGAATAGCAAAAAAAACCAAACAAATCCATTAAACTCCCCAATCATTTTTCTACTAATTGTAACCAGGTGGTATTGATTCTACCACTGTCTTCTTCACAGACTTTATGTAAGTAATATATGAAAATTAATATATAAATGGAAGGGGAAAATGGAATACAGTTACAAATTTATAAAATGAAAATGCATGTTAGTTAATTTTTGGTTACTTGATATAGCTTTTCTTACATTTTTTAATATACAAAAATACTTTCATGTTTCTACCATGTTATATGTTACATATTGTATAATATATTGAATTGTAATAAAAACCAATATAAAAGAACATTGTGTTTATTGAATTATAATTAGCATAAGTTATTTTATTAAAAAATAAAATTCCATTTAAATGATCTAATTATGTATTTAATTCTAGAAAAATATGTAAATTAATTTATAACAGAAAATATTATGGACTAACTTTATAACTAATATTAATATAATAATATTTAAGAAATATTTACTGCCCACATCATGCTGAGTTCTGTGATAAAGCAAATAATACAATAAAAAAATTACACATATTCCTTTAATGATCCAAGTGACAAATTCTATAACTGAAATATATGCAAAAATACTCATTAGGTGAGTCCTGAGAAGGGGTAAATATATGTGCCTGGGAGAAGAAAAATGCTTCACAGCAAAGATGGCATTTAAATTAACTCCTGATGAATTCATAGGATCTCTTTGGGGAAGAAGATGACTAAAGACTTTTCAGGCAGACAGAGCATTGCTGGAAAAAAATCACAAAGATATGTAAGAGCATGCTTTTTGGGGAGTGGATAATTAAGTGTTCCTGGAAAGCTGCTGCAATGCCAATGATGGCAGAAATAGAACAAGGAGGGGTATACAGACAAGTGATCATAAGGGACCTAAGTGGCCCATATTAATGTATTTGGGCAATGTCAATAAAGAGCCATTGTTTATTTTTAAGATTAGAAAGGACATGATCCTATATGGCTTTTAGGTTCAGCACTTTGGCAATAATAATGGTGTCACAATTTCAGAGGAAAAAAGACAGGGACCTGAATTAATCCTGTAAACAAATGAAGAAATGGGATTTAGGAAATTCTAAGACAATGAAATGCATTCAAAATTTGGATCACTTGTCTGCTTGGTGAGGGAAGAAGTAACTAATGATTTCAATTTTAACTAGATACATGTTAATAATATTACATGAATATTTAAAAAAAATTTGAAGAGAAATGTTACCAAAATGATAAGTATTCAGAGACACATAGAGGTGTCTGTGAAGCATGCCTCAAGAAACGGCCAGTAGATAGGCCTGGCTGCTTAATTTGTAAGGTCCAGCAGAAAATGAAAATGCAGAGCCCTTGTTTAAGAATTACTAAGTTTTGAGACAGTTACAGCAGTTCATTAAATCAGGCATAGAATTATTCTGTACCAAACTGAAGAAATAGGAGAGCTTAGGAATCATACAGAAGAAAGGATGGGTCTTAGGTGGCATTTTTGAGGAAATTAAAAACAGTAAACGAGACACATAAGCAACAGTCAGAATATGAAAGTGGACTCTGAAAGAAAAAAAAAGCTATCAGGATGTGGAAATCAGGAAAGAGAAAGCAGCTTGTATTGCAAAACATCAGAGGGAAATGGACTAAAATGGAAATTTAGAAGTTAGCTTGAATAGATCATCAGAAGGTATTAGTGATCTTAGGGGCACCTGGGTGGCTCAGTCAGTTAAACGTCTCCCTTCAGCTCAGGGTCATGATCCCGGGGTTCCGGGATCAAACCCCGAGATGGGCTCCCATCAGTGGGGAGTCTGCTTCTCCTGCTCCTTCTGCCCCTACTCCTGCCCTTGCTCATTCTCTCTCTCTCTCAAATAGATAAATAAAATCTAAAAAAAAAGAAAAAGAAAAAAATAAAGCCATTGGTGATCTTAGATCAAAATCCGTAGACAGTGGAAGAAATTCCCAAGGGGCACAAGATCAATGTAATATGACAAAAGGGAACAATGACTTCATGACTTTGATTCTGTAAAAGTGTCAGTATAAAGTTTTTTTTTTAAAGAAAAATATCAAATTCTGGATTCCAATAAATGTCAGGATGCTTCTTTCGAAGACATAGCAGACATGTTCCTTTCAATGAGAATGTTAATTTGTACCTGGAAAGGTAATGATAGGATGTTAAGTCATTTCAAAATCTTTACACAGACTCCATTTTTCAGTGTCAGGAAGACAAGTGAAGACTTAAGTTCTCATACTGGATTGAAAAACTAGAATTTAAAGCTGATGTTTCAGATTATTTGCAGCTGCAATATACATTTTACTTTAAAAAAGCACTTCATCACATAAAATTTTATGAGTGTTTTACTGTCACTAGGAAGACTGGACAGCCTTATTATTTTAATTCTATAGAAGAGGGGGTTGGAGCACAGAGTTCAATGCCAAAGGGCATGTGAATGAAAATCAGTAATCCAAGCTCTCCCTCTTGGTCAAATATTCAATGGTCTATGCAATGCTCCCTCAGGCACTCTTTTTAACCTTCTCCCTAATCATCTTCTTCAGCAGAATAATCTCTTTTCTTCCCCTAATTTACTGCTTGGAGAAAATGTATAGAGTATGATGGCAAAAATAAAGAGAAATGGGACTTGGTAATTTTCCAACTTAACAGCTGATGTCTTGATTTGAAGGAGGTAACTAAATTAAGGACTCCAATCTAGTCAAAAGTTTTGTTTTACTTTCACCACCTGGAGTATGTGAAAGCAGAGCCTCAACCCAGTTTCTGATTATTGCTATGGAACAGGAAACTGACATTTCTGAGGGAGAGGTGTGTGAGACTTTCCTAATTTGCCAAATGGCAAAGAGTCCTCAGTTGAAATGCAGACACTTAGTGGTCTCAAGGAGGCTTCCTCATTAGTGAAGTGACTCCCCTTTGTAACTCATCCTAGCACTATGCATGAGAGTGCATGTTAGATGTCTAACTGATGTAAATTCTGGGATGGTTCTGATCAGCTTGCCATTAATATCTAGACGAAGTAGGCTCAAATTTCTGCTCTATTATGTGTGGTTTATAACTCTTTTCACTCCAAGATTTTTCATGTTTCCACGGTGTTTGTTTTCTAATGGTTGCTAATATCTTAAATATATTATTTGCATTTAGTTACTGAATTTTTAAATTGTTCTACCATTCTGCATGGGGTGTTCCACTTTTCTCCTATGTTAGTGGAGCTATGCATTCCTTACTATTCAACAAAAAAATCACAATTGGCTTTTATGCATAATAAACTTCAGGAAAAAATTTGAAGAATAGAGGGATTTAGGGGCACCTGGGTGGCTCATTTGGTTAAAAGTCCACCTTCAGTTCGGGTCATGATCCCAGGGTCCTGGAATGGAGCCCAGCATCAGGCTTCTTGCTCAGTGGAGAGTCTGCTTATCCCTCTCCCTCTGCCCCCCTACCCTTGGCTCATGCTTTCTCTCTCTCTCTCAAATAAATAAATAAATAAATAAATCTTAAAAGAAATGGAGGGATTTCTGTTACCCTAACAAATGCTACTAGATGGATTATAAGACAAGTGTTTTAAAAATTCTTGTCAATTTTGCCACTTTTATTGTTTTCCAGATTTATTAAAATTGAAAAAATTGAATATATTTAAAGTATACAATGTGATGATTTGATTGTAAAAGATTCTTACTAAGTTAATATATTCAGCCTTCACACAGTTAACTTTGTGTGTGTGAGAACATTTAAGATATGTTATCTTAGGGGTGCCTGGGTGGCTCAGTGGGTTGAGCCACTGCCTTCGGCTCAGGTCATGATCTCAGGGTCCTGGGATCGAGCCCCACATCGGGCTCTCTGCTCAGCTGGGAGCCTGCTTTCCCCCCTCTCTCTGCCTGCCTCTCTGCCTGCCTCTCTGCCTACTTGTGATCTCTCTGTCACATAAAAAAAAAATAAAAAAAAAAAAATACAAGATATGTTATCTTACTAAACTTCAATTATACAATGTACAATTATCAACTATGCTCACCAGGCTGTACATTAGATTCTCAGAAACTACTTCTCTTATAATTGAAAGTTTGTGCCCTTTTACCAATCTCTCTCTATTTTCCTTACAGCAATCATTTTTCTACTCCCTGTTTCTGTGAGTTCAACACTTTTTTTTTATGATTCTGTATATAAGTAACACAGTATTTGTCTTTGAAATAATGTTTATTCAGTTCCTTAGCCCATTTTATTAATCAGGTTTTATATATAATATGAATATACATATTGCTATTGTGAAAACCTTTATCTAGACCAAGACAAAGTGAAGACTCAAATAAATAAAAGCAGAGAAGAAAAAGGAGGAGTATGTGGTTGGCTCAGTTGGTTGGACACCTACCTTCTGCTCAGGTCATGATCCCAGGGTCCTGGGACTGAGTCCCTCATCAGGGCCTCATTCAGCCCCTCCCACTGGGCAGGGAGGCCGTTTCTCCCTCTCCTTCCTCCTGCCACTCTACCTGCATGTGCTCTCTCTCTCTTTCTCTCTCTGTGTAAAATAAATAAATAAAATCTTTTTTTTTTAAAGAAAAATGAGACATTAGAACTACTAAGTATCATAAGAAACTATGAACAACTACTCACCAATAAATTGGATAACCTAGATGAAATGGAGAAATTCCCAGAAGTACAGAAAATCTCAAGACTAAATCATGAAGAAACAGAAAATCTGAATAGAACAATTATGAGTAAGGGGATTGAATCAGTATTCAAAATGCCCCAACTGGTAAAAGTCCAGGACCAGTTGGCAGATGGTTTCACTGGTGAATTCTAATAATTTATTTTTTTTCCTTGAGAGAGAGAGAGAGAGAGAAAGAGAATGCATGTGAGTGTGTGTGAGCTGCGGAGGAGAAGAGGGAGAAAGATCCTCTGGAAGCTCCAGGCTCAGCAGAAAGCCTGACTCAGGGCTCAATCTCATGACCCAGGGCTTGATCTCATGATCCTAAGATCACCACCTGAACCAAAATCAAGAGCCAGATGCTTAACTGACTAAGACACCCAGGTGCCCCAAATTCTACTAAACTTTTAAAGAAGAATTGATACCAATTCTTTTTATTTATTTTTATTTTTTAAAGGTTTTATTTATTTATTTGACAGAGAGAGAGAAAGCACAAGTAGTAGAGTGGCAGACAGGGAGAGGGAGAGGGAAAGGCAGGCTCTCCACTGAGCGGGGATCCTGGTGTGGAGCTCAATCCCAGGACCCTGGGATTATGACCCAAGCCAAAGGCAGCTGCTCAACTGACTGATCCACCCAGGTGCCCCGCCTCAAACTCATTTTAAAAGGCCAAAATTACTGTGATACTGAAACCAGGAAAGAACAGTATGTGAAGAGAAATTTACAAGCCAATATCCCTGATGAACAGAAATATCCCTAGTGTGAAAATCCTGAGCAGAATATTAGCAAACCAAATACAAAACACATTTAAAGGTCATACAACATGATTGAATAGGATTTATTCTTGGGATGCAAAGATAGTTAAACATATGCAAATCAGTAAATATATGTCATAGTAACAAAATCTAACATCCTTCTATGATTAAAAACAATGACCTATCAATAAAGTAGATATAGAAAGAATGTACCTTGATATAATAAAGGCCACATAGAGCAAGATAACATTATACACAAATGTGCGTTTTTTTCTCTTTAAGATCAAGAACAAGAAAAGAATCCTACTCTTACCACTTTTATTCAACATAATACTAGAAGACCTAGCCAGAGTAATGAGGTAAGAAAAAAGAAGTTAGAGGCATCCAAATCAGAAAGGAATGAGTAAAACTGACACTATTTGCAATTAACATAATATTATGTATAGAAAAACCTTACTGACTCCACTAAAAAACTGTTGGAATAGATGAATTCTGTAAAGTTGAAGGATATGAAAATAATACTCAGAATTTTGTTGCATTTCTAAACACTAATAACAACTCTCAGAAAGAGAAATTAAGAAAACAATCCCATTTTACAATTGCATCAAAAATAATATCCAGGAATAAATTTAACCAAAGTGGTAAAAGACACGAAATCTATAAGAGAGTGATGAAAGAAATTGAGGAAGACACAAATAAATGAAAATATATTGCATCCTTATGGATTGGAAGAATGAATATTGTTAAAATATCCATACTAGCCGAAACAATCTATAGATTCAATGCAATCTGTATCAAAATTCCAATGGCATTTTGCACAGAAATAGAAAAACAGCCCTGAAATTTGTATGGAATCACAAAAAAAGTTCCTGAATACCCAAAGCAATCTTGAAAAAGAATAAAGCTGGAGACATCACATTTCCGCATTTGAAACTATACGACAAAGTTATAGTAATCAAAACAGTATGATATTGGCAGAAAAACAGACACAAAGAGCAATGGAACAGAATAGAATAAGCTTATGTATGTAAGGAACAAAGCATATACAATGAGGAAAGAGTCTCTGTGAAAAATGTTTCTGGAAAAACGGGATAGTCTCATGTAAAAGAATGAAACTGGACCCTATCTTACACCACATACTAACCACACTTTAAGTGGACTAAAGACATGAACAGAAGATTGGAAATCATAAAACATAAAGCAAAAAAAGGCAGCATAGGGGGTAAACTCCTTGATGTCAGTTTGGCAACAATTTTTTGGATTTGACACAAAAGCATTCTACAAAAGTGCAAAAATTAACAAGGGTCTACTTAAAGATTTATTAATGTATTTGGGAAGAGGCAGGGGTGGAGGGGGAGAGAATCTCTAGCAAACTCTGGGCTGAGGGTGGAGCTCATCATAGGGCCCAATCCCACAACCCTGAGATCATGATCTGGGCCAAAACCAAGAGTGAGATGCTTAATCAACTGTGCCACCCACACACCCCAACAAGGGGCTATTTAACTAAAAATCTTTTTAGTTGACTTTTCGTTCTCTTGGATGTATAAAGCAACATAGAGGGTGAACTCCTTGATATCAGTTTTGGCAATGGTTTTTTTGAATTTGACAGAAAAGTATTCGGCAAAATAGCAAAATTTAGCAGGGCTATTTATTTGTTTATTATTTATGTGAGAGGGGCAGAGGCAGAGAGAGAGTCAAAGGAAATCATCAACAAATGAAAAGTCAGCCTATGGAGTAGAGAAAAAAATCGCAAATCATATTTGATAAGGGGTTAATACCTAAAATATATAAAGAACTCACACAACTCAATAGAAAAAAATGCTCAATAAAAGTGGATAGATCGGAGTAGATATGTTTGTAAAGACACATATATGGCTAAGAGACACATGAGAAGGTGCTCAACATCACAAATCATCAGGGAAATTAAAATCAAAACCACAATAAGATACTATCTCACACCTCCTGGAATGGCCATTTTCAAAAAGAAAATAAAATGTATTAGCAAGGATGTGGAAAAAGGGGAACCCTTGTGGAATGTTGGTGGGGAAATGAATTGATGTAGCCACTGTAGGACACAATATAGAGGTTCCTTAAAAAATTAAAAATAGAAATATCATATGACCCAGCAATTCTATTTCTGCATATTTATCAGAAGAAAATAAAAAATACTAATTCAAAAAAAATGCACTTCCATGTTCATTGCAGCATTATTTACACTAGCTAAGTAATGGAAACAACCTAAGTGTCCTTTGATGGATAAATGCATAAAGAAAATGTGACACATACACTCACACACAAATGCATGCATACACAGTGGAATGTTTTACGGTAATCAGCCATAAAGAAGAAGGAATTCCTGCCATTGACAACAATATGGAAGGAACATGAGGACATTATGCTCAGTGAAATTTCAGACCAAGATAACAACTGTATGATATCACTTATATGTGTAATCAAAAAAAAAAAATTGAACTCATACACATAGATAACAGATTGATGGTTTCCAGAAGTGGAGGGTAGGGTTCACCAAAATAAGTACTAGGAATGTAATTTACAGCATGGTGACTGTAGTTAACAATACTCTATTTCATATTTGAAATTTGCTGGGACTAAATCTTAGGTGTTATTATCATAAGAAAAATAAATTTGTAGCTATGTGTGGTGTTTATCAAATGATTATGCTTTACACCTAAAGCTAATACAGTGCTACATCTCAACTATATTTCTATTAAAAAATTGAAAATAAATTTAAAAAGAACCACTTTTTAAGAAATGGGTAACATCTATTGAGTATTTGCTGTTAATATATGCCAGATACTGTGCTAAATTCTATTTATGTCTTTTTTAAATCCTTAGCTTACTTTATTTTTTCTTTTTTAAAAAGATTTTATTTATTCATTTGAGAGAGAAAGTGAGCACAAGCATGGGGGAGGGGGAGAGGCAGAGGGAGAAGCAGACACCCAGCTGAGTAGAGAGCCTGGCTCCAGGCTTGATCCCAGGACTCTGAGATCATGACCTGAGCTGAAGGTAGATGCTTAACCAACTGACCCAACCCTTAGGTTACCTTTAATAAAAGAAAATTTTATCTGTACTTAAAAATTTCCTCAACTCCCCTCCCGACAACACTACAGAGTTCCACAGCTTTATTTCTCCCTGAAATGGGTTTATTAAGACTCAGATGTGCTCCCTTCCTTAGTTCCATGAGTCCTTCCCTTGCATCAGAGACCCTCCCTCTGAATGATGGTGCATCCTAAGGTTTTATTCTTAACTTCCTTCTTTGCATTTGGTGCATGTGTGCAATAGATCTTTTATCTTCTTCACCACCCCTTCTTTTCTGAAAATCTAATTTACCTTAACTATTTTGTTAACATCTAACAGAATTTATATAATAATTTACATTAACAGAGAATTCCACTTTTAATATTAAATGTATATTCTTTATGTGCAATTCTCCTATAAGAAGCATCCCTTGAGTCAGATAATCTTCATCTTCATCAAATCCCACATTAATGTACAATTTCATATTTTTTAGAATAATATTCTTTTGCTTTTAAAAACTTGTCTGCCAGTTTCTTTTACCCTTTTATTATTTATTTAATTATTTAATTATTTATTTTTAAAGATTGTATGTATTTATTTGACAGAGAGAGATCACAAGTAGGCAGAGAAGCAGGAAGTGGGGGGGGGGAAGCAGGCTCCCTGCTGAGCAGAAAGCCGAATGTGGGGCTCGATCCCAGGACCCTGAGATCATGACCTGAGCCGAAGGCAGAGGCTTAACACACTGAGCCACCCATGTGTTCCATATTTTACCTTTTTATACTGATTTTTTTTTCTTTTTACTTTTCTGGACTATACCTAGTAATTAATTCATAAAGTGTTTATAAATAACAGGGTTACTAAGTTCTTGCCCTGCCAAAATGCTGTTAGTTTCTTCTTCGATATAAATCCAATTTTGAACTGGTGCAGAATTCTAGATTCAAAGTGTTTTTTTACAGAAATTCATAGACAATGTTTTATTACTTTTAACATGAAATAGCTCAATATGTTTTAAAATTTCACTTAAATATGCATCTTCTGGTTTGTATTCATTATGTTTTATACTCAATGGTCTCAGCATGACTCAGAATGAAATCTTTTATTTTTATTTATTTTTAAATGATGGGCAATATTATTCCATTGGTTCTTAGCATTTTGTCTTCTATTCTGTGACAGAGCTGGTCAGATTCATTCCCTAGTCTTCCTTCCAGTGGAGTGTGACTATGGGTGTAAGTTCTTTCCAGTGGAATGTGAGCTGCAAAGATAATGTAACCATTCTGTAATTGAAGAAATAGCTGTTATATATGACACCTGCATGCATTCTTTGCTGGTGTTCTTCCCTTCCCTGGGCTTCTGGTGATGCCGAGGGCAGTCCTGCCCACCTGGATTGCTAAATGAACACATGAAGCACCCTCCACTGCTACCCACCAGAATACCACATGTCTTGGAAAATTTGAGCAAGAAATAACCTTCTCCTTTATTATGCCACCAAAATACTGAACTTCATTTGTTCTCATATGCTAGCCTATCCTAAAAATATACCATTCTTATGCTGCATATACTGAATAAATGAAAGATTTCCTTGTTTTCTACTTTTTAATCACCTTGCATATTTTTCATATTTTACTTTTATATTTTTTGGGTACCTCTCTTGTGGTAAACTCGAGTTAATATCTGCTTACTTTTTTTCAGTTCTGTCAATTCTTTTCCTTCAATGGTAATAATTTTGATAATTTTCATTTGTAAGAGTTTTAACTGATTTTTTTTTTCAAAATAATCTGTTCTTATTTCTGGGATATAATACCTTATAACTTTAGAAATATTGATTATATATTGTGAACTCTTCTATTTCTTAATAATAATTATTTACCCATTTGTATTTTTTGGCAGGGAGGTAATTTGGCTCATGTTTTTATTGTTTTTTTTTTTTTAAGATTTATTTATTTTAGAAAATGTGTGTGAGCAGGAGGTGAGGGCTGGGCAGAGGGAAAGAGAGAATTCTCAAGCAGACTCCTTGCTGAATCCAATGCAGGGCTCCATCCCAGGACCCTGAGATCAAGACCTGAGCCAAAACCAAGATTTGGCCACTTACCTGACTGAGCCACCCAGGCACCACTACTGCTTTTCTTAAATGCTCTTTGGTAATATTTGGTGATTTCTGTTTGTATGTTCATCTTTCTTTTTTTTTTTTTTAATTTTATTTATTTATTTGAGACAGAGAGAGAGAGAGAGCGAGCACATAAGCAGGGAGAGCAGCAGGCAGAGGGAGAGAGAGAAGCAGCCTCCCTGCTAAGCAGGGAGCCTGATACAGGAGTCAATCCCAGGACCCTGATATCACAACACAAACAGAAGGCAGATGCTTAACTGGCTGAGCCACCCATGTGCCCCTGTATGTTCATCTTTCTATTAGAGACTCTCTTTTAGCCTGTCTATGCATGCATTTTCAAAGGTTACTTCTGTGGACTCCATAGAAGGGAATTTATGTGCAGCCAATAGGCATGTACCATTACCAGTAGGTTTGGACATTTTTTTAATCATGCTGATTTTCCCCCCTCATTTCCTGGAAGACTGACCTGCTACTTTGTCTCTAAAACCTGTACTTACTCTTCCGCCCTGAGGGTAAACAGTTCTAATATTCACTGCTAGCATAGAGGCCAAAGTATCATGTAGGAACCATCCCAGTATATGAAAAATATTTTGTCCATCAACATTGAATGCCAGAATAATTGCCCCAGAGCCCTTTCTGCCAAACTATTTTCTATCTCTGAGTTTGAGGCACCTGTTGACCAAATCACACCTTTTCTAGCAGCCCTCCTCTGCTTATCCCACATCTTCAGAGATTACTGATATTCCTAATTGTTTTTTTTTTTTAATCTGCAGATGGGTTGCATTCTTGTTTCCCACAGGTTTAATGAGGTTCTGTTTTCACATCATATTTTTTGCAGTTCCTGAAAGTGCTGATGAGGGTTTGAAAGGGATATCTATTTTTGCTCAATTTTCCTATTCTTTATCCAATTCCCTCTTGAGAACTTTTCTATATCAATGTCAGACAGTGATAGTTCCAAATTAGCCCATCTTTTTCTTTTCAGCTGGTAACAGAACTGACCGCTTAGAAACAGGAGGAACAAACACAAATCCACCAAAGGCCATGTAGGAAGGACTAATCTTATATGGCAGCGTGTCTCCTGTGAACTCTAGGACATTAAAAGTCATCCAAAAGAAATTGTCATGTTTAAGAAGATGAAGTCTGCCTATCATTTGACCAGTTGCAGCCAGAGCATGGATCCCTGTGTATGTCTTTACTCCAGTAGACAGATGATATGGACCCCTAACTCTGGCAAGTAAGAATGTTAGCAGATTTTAAGGGTCTTTGATTAATACACTGAACATGTGAGTGTGTTCTATTTCAAAAACAGCAATATCTTCTGTTACAGTAATAACAACTACTATATTCTAGCCCTTATGTTTCCAATTCTTTGCTAAGTATTTTATATATGTTGCTTCATTAAACTGTTATTACATGTGTATTAGTCAGGTAGTCATAGCTTTTCATAAAAGAGGACACTGAGGTACTATGAGGATAAGTAACTCATCCAAGGTCACAAAAATCAGTGACAGCTTTAAACTCAGGTCCACCTGACCTCAAAGTGCATGGTTTTGATCACCAGCTGTGTCGCTGTATTGTTCTATGCTACAAAACACTGTGCTCTATTGCTCTCTTGTTATCCTATAGTCCATCACCTATTCTTATAAATCTAATAAATTCTCTTTTATTTCGATTGTGATGAGTTATATTTTTAAATTCAGTTTCAATCTAAAATGGCAAAATCAACTAGCCCATTCAAAGAGAAAGAGTAAGAGGGGAGGAGTCAAGATGGCGGAGAAGTAGCAGGCTGAGACTACTTCAGGTAGCGGGAGATCAGCTAGATAGCTTATCTAAAGATTACAAACACCTACAAATCCAACGGGAGATCGAAGAGAAGAAGAACAGCAACTCTAGAAACAGAAAATCAACCACTTTCTGCAAGGTAGGACTGGTGGAGAAGTGAATCCAAAGCGACGGGAAGATAGATCGCGGGGGGAGAGGCCGGCTCCCAGCGAGCGGCGGAGCAACGGAGCACAAAATCGGGACTTTTAAAAGTCTGTTCCGCTGAGGGACATCACTCCAGAGGCTTAACCGGGGTGAAGCCCAGGCGGGGTCAGTGCGGCCTCAGGTCCCGCAGGGTCACAGAAGGATCGGGGGTGTCTGAGTGTCGCAGAGCTCACAGGTATTAGAACGGGGAAGCCGGCTACAGAGACAGAGCTGAGGAGTGACTCTCAGCTCGGGGTTACCTTTAACCGGTCGCAGGCTCGGTCAGCTCAGAGCGTGGCCGGAGGCCAGGGTGGCGGGAGTCATTGGGCGCTGTTCTCTGGGGGCGCGCGGAGGAGTGGGGCCCCGGGCTCTCGGCTCCTCCGGGCCGGAGACTGGAAGGCTGCCATCTTCACTCCCGTCCTCCAGAACTCTACGGAAAGCACTCAGGGAACAAGAGCTCCCGAAAGCAAACCCGAGCGGATTACTCAGCCTGGCCCCGGGTAAGGGCAGTGCAACACCGCCTGGGGCAAAGACGCTTGAGAATCACTACAACAGGCCCCTCCCCCAGAAGATCAATGGGAAACTCAGCCAGGACCAAGTTCACCTACCAAGGAGTGTAGTTTCAATACCAAGGAGAGCAGCAGAATTCCAGAGGAGGAGAAAGCAAAGCACGGAACTCATGGCTTTCTCCCCATGATTCTTTAGCCTTGCAGTTAAATTAATTTTTTTCTTTTCTTTTTCAATTTTTTTTCTTCTTCTGCTAAATTTTTTTAACTTTTACCCTTTTCTTTTTTAACATTTTTAACTAGTTTATCTAATATATATATATATTTTTTTTCCTTTTTATACTTTTTCTTTATTAGTTTTCTTTTTTTAATTTTTTTTTCTTTCTCTCTGAACCTCATTTTATCCCCTTCCCCCCCCCCCAAGATTTGGATTCTCTTCTGATTTGGCTAAAGCATATTTTCCTGGGGTTGTTGCCACCCTTCTAGTATTTTACTCGCTCCTTCATATACTCTTATCTGGAGAAAATGACAAGGCGGAAAAAATCACTGCAAAAAAAAAAGAACAAGAGGCAGTACCAAAGGCTAGGGACCTAATCAATACAGACATTGGTAATATGTCAGATCCAGAGTTCAGAATGACGATTCTCAAGGTTCTAGCCGGGCTCAAAAAAGGCATGGAAGATATTAGAGAAACCCTCTTGGGAGACATAAAAGCCCTTTCTGGAGAAATAAAAGAACTACAATCTGACCAAGTTGAAATCAAAAAAGCTATTAATGAGGTGCAAACAAAAATGGAGGCTCTGATGGCTAGGATAAATGAGGCAGAAGAAAGAATTAGCGATATAGAAGAACAAATGACAGAGAACAAAGAAGCTGAGCAAAAGAGGGACAAACAGCTACTGGCCCACGAGGGTAGAATTTGAGAGATAAGTGACACCATAAGACGAAACAACATTAGAATAATTGGGATTCCAGAAGAAGAGGAAACAGAGAGGGGAGCAGAAGGTATATTGGAGAGAATTATTGGAGAGAATTTCCCCAATATGGCAAAGGGAACAAGCATCAAAATCCAGGAGGTTCAGAGAACCCCCCTCAAGATCAATAAGAATAGGTCCACACCCCATCACCTAATAGTAAAATTGACAAGTCTTAGTGACAAAGAAAAGATCCTGAAAGCAGCCCGGGAAAAGAAGTCTGTAATGTACAATGGTAAAAATATTAGATTGGCAGCAGACTTATCCACAGAGACCTGGCAGGCCAGAAAGAGCTGGCATGATATATCCAGAGTACTAAACGAGAAAAACATGCAGCCAAGAATACTATATCCAGCTAGGCTATCATTGAAAATAGAAGGAGAGATTAAAAGCTTCCAGGACAAACAAAAACTGAAAGAATTTGCAAATACCAAACCAGCTCTACAGGAAATATTGAAAGCGGTCCTCTAAGCAAAGAGAGACCCTAAAAGAAGTAGATCAGAAAGAAACAGAGACAATATACAATAACAGTCACCTTACAGGCAATACAATGGCACGAAATTCATATCTCTCAATAGTTACCCTTGAATGTTAATGGGCTAAATGCCCCAATCAAAAGACACAGGGTATCAGAATGGATAAAAAAACAAAACATCTATATGTTGCCTACAAGAAACTCATCTTAAACCTGAAGATACCTCCGATTTAAAGTGAGGGGGTGGAAAAGAATTTACCATGCTAATGGACATCAGAAGAAAGCAGGAGTGGCAATCATTATATCAGATCAATTAGATTTTAAGCCAAAGACTACAATAAGAGATGAGGAAGGACACTATATCATACTCAAAGGAACTATCGAACAAGAGGATCTAACAATTTTAAATATCTATGCCCCTAACGTGGGAGCAGCCAACTATATAAACCAATTAATAACAAAATCAAAGAAACACATCAACAGTAATACAATAATAGTAGGGGACTTTAACACTCCCCTCACTGAAATGGACAGATCATCCAAGCAAAAGATCAACAAGGAAATCAAGGCCTTAAATGACACACTGGACCAGATGGACATCACAGATATATTCAGAACATTTCATCCCAAAGCAACAGAATACACATTCTTCTCTAGTGCACATGGAACATTCTCCAGAATAGATCACATTCTTGGTCCTAAATGAAGTCTCAACCGGTATCAAAAGATTGGGATCATTCCCTGCATATTTTCAGACCACAATGCTCTGAAGCTAGAACTCAAACACAAGAGGAAATTTGGAAAGAACCCAAATACATGGAGACTAAATAGCATCCTTCTAAAGAATGAATGGGTCAACCAGGAAATTAAAGAAGAATTGAAAAAATTTATGGAAACAAATGATAATGAAAACACAACGGTTCAGAATCTGTGAGACACAACAAAGGCAGTCCTGAGAGGAAAATTTATAGCGGTACAAGCCTTTCTCAAGAAACAAGAAAGGTCTCAGGTACACAACCTAACCCTACACCTAAGGAGCTGGAGAAAGAACAAGAAAGAAACCCTAAACCCAGCAGGAGAAGAGAAATCATAAAGATCAGAGCAGAAATCAATGAAATAGAAACCAAAAAAACAATAGAACAAATCAACGAAACTAGGAGCTGGTTCTTTGAAAGAATTAATAAGATGGATAAACCCCTGGCCAGACTTATCAAAAAGAAAAGAGAAAGGACCCAAATAAATAAAATCATGAATGAAAGAGGAGAGATCACAACGAACACCAAAGAAATACAGACAATTATAAGAACATACGATGAGCAACTCTACGCCAACAAATTTGACAATCTGGAAGAAATGGATGCATTCCTAGAGACATATAAACTACCACAACTGAACCAGGAAGAAATAGAAAGCCTCAACAGACCCATAACCAGTAAGGAGATTGAAACAGTCATCAAAAATCTCCAAACAAACAAAAGCCCAGGGCCAGATGGCTTCCCGGGGGAATTCTACCAAACATTTAAAGAAGAACTAATTCCTATTCTCCTGAAACTGTTCCAAAAAATAGAAATAGAAGGAAAACTTCCAAACTCATTTTATGAGGCCAGCATCACCTTGATCCCAAAACCAGACAAGGATCCCAACAAAAAAGAGAACTACAGACCAATATCTTTGATGAACACAGATGCAAAAATTCTCACCAAAATACTAGCCAATAGGATTCAACAGTACATTAAAAGGATTATTCACCACGACCAAGTGGGATTTATTCCAGGGCTGCAAGGTTGCTTCAACATCCGCAAATCAATCAATGTGATACAACACATTAATAAAAGAAAGAACAAGAACCATATGATACTCTCCATAGATGCTGAAAAAGCATTTGACAAAGTACAGCATCCCTTCCTGATCAAAACTCTTCAAAGTGTAGGGATAGACGGCACATACCTCAATATTATCAAAGCCATCTATGAAAAACCCACCGCAAATATCATTCTCAATGGAGAAAAACTGAAAGCTTTTCCGCTAAGGTCAGGAACACGGCAGGGATGCCTGTTATCACCACTGCTATTCAACATAGTACTAGAAGTCCTACCCTCAGCAATCAGACAACAAAAGGACATTAAAGGCATCCAAATCGGCAAAGAAGAAGTCAAACTATCACTCTTTGCAGATGATATGATACTATATGTGGAAAACCCAAAAGACTCCACTCCAAAACTGCTTGAACTTGTACAGGAATTCAGTAAAGTGTCAGGATATAAAATCAATGCACAGAAATCACTTGCATTTCTCTACACCAACAACAAGACAGAAGAAAGAGAAATTAAGGAGTCCATCCCATTTACAATTGCACCCAAAACTATAAGATACCTAGGAATAAACCTAACCAAAGAGACTAAGAATCTCTACACAGAAAACTATAAAGTACTCATGAAAGAAATTGAGGAAGACACAAAGAAATGGAAAAATGTTCCATGCTCCTGGATTGGAAGAATAAATATAGTGAAAATGTCTATGCTACCTAAAGCAATCTACACATTTAATGCAATTCCTATCAAAGTACCATCCATTTTTTTCAAAGAAATGGAACAAATAATCCTAAAATTTATATGGAACCAGAAAAGACCTCGAATAGCCAAAGGAATATTGAAAAAGAAAGCCAAAGTTGGTGGCATCACAATTCCGGACTTCAAGCTCTATTACAAAGCTGTCATCATCAAGACAGCATGGTACTGGCACAAAAACAGACACATAGATTAATGGAACAGAATAGAGAGCCCAGAAATAGACCCTCAACTCTATGGTCAACTCATCTTTGACAAAGCAGGAAAGAATGTCCAATGGAAAAAAGACAGCCTCTTCAATAAATGGTGTTGGGAAAATTGGACAGCCACATGCAGAAAAATGAAATTGGATCATTTCCTTACACCACACACGAAAATAGACTCAAAGTGGATGAAGGATCTCAATGTGAGAAAGGAATCCATCAAAATCCTTGAGGAGAACACAGGCAGCAACCTCTTCGACCTCAGCCGCAGCAACATCTTTCTAGGAACATCGCCAAAAGCAAGGGAAGCAAGGGCAAAAATGAACTATTGGGATTTCATCAAGATCAAAAGCTTTTGCACAGCAAAGGAAACAGTGAACAAAACCAAAAGACAACTGACAGAATGGGAGAAGATATTTGCAAATGACATATCAGATAAAGGGCTAGTGTCCAAAATCTATAAAGAACTTAGCAAACTCAACACCCAAAGAACAAATAATCCAATCAAGAAATGGGCAGAAGACATGAACAGACATTTCTGCCAAGAAGACATCCAGATGGCCAACAGACACATGAAAAATTGCTCCACATCACTCGGCATCAGGGAAATACAAATCAAAACCACCATGAGATATCACCTCACACCAGTCAGAATGGCTAAAATTAACAAGTCAGGAAATGACAGATGCTGGCGAGGATGTGGAGAAAGGGGAACCCTCCTACACTGTTGGTGGGAATGCAAGCTGGTGCAACCACTCTGGAAAACAGCATGGAGGTTCCTCAAAATGTTGAAAATAGAACTACCCTATGACCCAGCAATTGCACTGCTGGGTATTTACCCTAAAGATACAAACGTAGTGATTCGAAGGGGCACGTGTACCCGAATGTTTATAGCAGCAATGTCTACAATAGCCAAACTATGGAAAGAACCTAGATGTCCATCAACAGACGAATGGATAAAGAAGATGTGGTATATATACACAATGGAATACTATGCAACCATCAAAAGAAACGAAATCTTGCCATTTGGGACGACGTGGATGGAACTAGAGGGTATCATGCTTAGCGAAATAAGTCAATCGGAGAAAGACAACTATCATATGATCTCCCTGATATGAGGGAGAGGAGATGCAACATGGGGGGTTAAGGGGATAGGAGAAGCATAAATGAAACAAGATGGAATTGGGAGGGAGGCAAACCATAAGTGACTCTTAATCTCACAAAACAAACTGAGGGTTGATGGGGGGAGGGGGGTTGGGAGGGGGGTGGGATTATGGACACTGGGGAGGGTATGTGCTATGGTGAGTGCTGTGAAGTGTGTAAACCTGGTGATTCACAGACCTGTACCCCTGGGGATAAAAATATATGTTTATAAAAAATAAAATTAATTAAAAAAAATGAAAAAAAAAGAGAAAGAGTAAGATATTTGAAACACTTTTATGTGCTTCATGCTAAAAGGCCCAGTTCTCAACTGTTAACAAGTCACACATTCATGCTCAGCATTTCACTGAGAATTAATTAAAGAGAAAGAGCCATCTCCTCACTACTCTCTCTTCCCCCAAAATGAATAATCCTTAGTTGTAAAATTTCTTGCTATGTTCTTTATACTCTGTTGCCCCTCAGCACATAGCAGTGAAAATTTAGAATTCAAATTTCTGGAATAAATATTTGTCTATTTTCTGATAATCTTGGCCTGTTCACAATACCAAGATGTGCATACAGTATGATACACATTCTCTACTATACCTTTTAGTGCATAAACTGTGTGTGTCTGTGTGTGTGTGTGTGCCTGTTGATTTGTTTTAAAAAGAAACCAAGTGTAATGTACATTACTTTAGTTGTTTTAAATACTTTCAGGTACATTTTACTGCATTTGTTGCTAACGAGGGAAAGTTAGAGACAATAATCAAATGAATGTTTAATACTTTTTAATTTTGGAGTCTCTGAATATCTACCACTTTGCTGTTTTGACAACTCAGCAATTCTCTCTCTGCTACCCTTCCCCGTGCCTAAATTCCATGCTGCCTGGAGAGTGAGAAAACACAAAGGGACAGATTGCAGGTTCAGATCATAAACTGATAATCACCTGCAACATCCCATAATTTCCTTGAATGCAGGGAAAAGGTATTTCTTTCGTCATGTAATTATGGTTTTATGTGGTATCCTTTCCATTTCTATTTGTGAGGATTGCATTTCCCAACTGCCTGCCATTTCCTCCTAAAATTGAAATGTAAATCTAATTGGAAGTTAATGTGGGATTATCACTGTTGCCGTGTTAGCTATTTATATGTATATATTGCATGTATAAATAGCTATTCTGAATTTAAGCATTTCTGTCAGGACTTAATATCAACACAGAGGTAGTCTTAAGGGTGGAATGAGAGATATGACAAATATACAATTTACTCTGGGACCTCAAAATTTTGCTTGTGACATGAGAAGGATATATTACATGCAATACACCAGATTTGATGTCAGAGAATTTTTAAACGGTCACTTAGTGGAGTACAAATCATAAGACTTTTCCTCAGTGTAATACAATCAGATTGTTACACGAAGTATCCTCAAGAATGCTGACTTTTCTTGAGGAGACTCCATGCCCAAAGTCGAGGGACACTGAGATTATTATTCTTGATAATAAACCCCTTGGATGAAATATTCCAAACATTTCCTTAATAATTCCTTATAGTTATTACCAAATACGATTTAGTTTTTCTGTAGTTTCTTTTTTCACCTTTGCCTCTCTAAACCTCATGGTTTTTTGGAACCCAAATCAAAGCAATAAAAAATGTATACATATATGATTAGATGAGATACTACTGAGTCCTTTCCTTTATTGAACCCAGTTGGATACTGGTTTGCTTCATTTTATGTTTATTTGGAGTTTTGATCCACTCTGTAATTTATTTTAAAATCCAGATCTGCACTGAGTTTTATTTTTGGATAATGAAGAAAAGAAATGTTAACCTTTTCTAAACAAAAGAGAGAGATGATCAAAACTCATTCATTAGTTTCTTGCACTAGTTCCTGGCAAAGGAAGAATTCCAGTCTCAAATTCCATGTCCATGCTTTTTTTCCATGGCAAAATTACCATATGATGGTGATCCTTTTTTAATTTTACTTTTTATTATTTTTCGAGCACTTCTTATATTAGTTACCTGTATTTATCCAATATCATCTCTGTGAAATGGATAGAGAAAAGAATTGTCTCCATTAGACACCAGAGAAATTGAAGACCAACAAGGCAAAGTTAGAGCCAATAGCTCCATTTAATCATGTGAGCTCTGGGAAAGCACTGAATGGATCTACTTTATTGATTATCATGTACCCAGCAGTTAACATAGTGCCTGAGACATAGGTCTTAGCACTTAAATAAAGGCAAATGAATGACTGGGTGAACAGGATCCTAGCTTAAAACCACATGTACACCACTCCCCACCTCAATTTACAGCTTTTCATCTATGACACGTAGGCGGGAAGATTCATTTCTTCAACATTTCTGAGTCCTTCAGTTTTTACTTTTATTATCCTCTGTTCTTATTATAAAACTCACCACAAATTCTGAGAATGGAGGATTTAAATGAACTTACTGGATGATAATAGTTTATAATCATGATCTTTCCCTTCTAAATTTAAAAGCTGACTCCAATTACAACCAGTGTCCTTGTAATTACTATTTCTTAACATTTATGCTGTGCTTAATATTTTCAAAGCACTTCAGAGTTAGTTAGTGAATAGCCCAACATTCTCATGAATGATGGCATTATTATTTTCTGCAAGTTCTGTCAATGTATGTCCTGCTTAAGTGGAGAAATTTGCCTAAAGCAGTTGGCACATTTGTAAGGAGGAGAAATCTGCCCAAACCTGTGGCTAGAGAAGAACACCCTGTTGCAAAGGGCAGAATACTTTTTTTTTTCCTTTTTTTTCTTTTTGTGCTGGAAGTCAGGAGCTGTGTTTAGAAAGCCTCTGTATTTTGCATTATGAGTTGGGCACAGCACTCATTCCCTGTGTCTTCTTTCATTTCAAATACACCTTCACTTAAAAACCTTTTATTTCATTTCCCTACCTAACTCAGAAAAATCTCTACCTCTAATGAGGTTGTGTGGAGATGTGGGTCATGCAGTAATGGAAGAAAAAAGAAGAATTTTTCCAGGTGCTCTACTAGGGACTACCTCTGCATCCTTTCATTTACCGCTGCTCTGTGAGTTAGTGTATTTGTCTCATTTGAAAGCTGGGAGTGTCCAAGGCTGAAAGGATAAGAAGTCTTGCCAAGGTGTGGTTGATTCCAGAGTGCCTGCTCTCCCCAGTGTGTTCAGCCGGAGCTGGGATCACACAATCTGGGATCTAGAGTCAGATCTCTAACTAAAAATCATTCTACATGACCTTGAGTATTTCCCTCAATGTTAGGAGATCGTTTTTGGAGAAAAGATTTCATTTCTTTGTAGTTAATCAAGCAACTCTATAATTGTTCATAAAAATTCTACTATGTGTTGGGTTCCATAGTACTGGGAATGGCACAAGGAGCAAGATAGATAGTCCTCTGCCCTTGGCCCTAGTCTACCATTTGATCTGATTTGAAGAATCTAAAAAGTTGAAAGTAGAAAATGTATAAAAATGAAGACAATGCACTCCTAAGACATGTAAGAACACCTTTTGATACTTAAGTGGAAGACAGAAAAACATCTTTTTAGAATTTCAAAGGCATTAATGTGTATTTTTTGTTAGAAATTCCTGCAAATTAAGTGTGAGAGAGACCCAATGCTATTTTTTATTGAAAAGATGATAAAACAGCTTAAATATCAGTTTGAAAGAAGAAAAAGGCCCTTTTGTCATAATTCCAAGAAAGCAGTTTTTTCTTTTTCACATAATCTAGTTTTAATTCTCATTCATATAGGTTGTTATATGGATACAAAACATAGCATTTAGGACCATTTTGTTTTTCACTGACTATGGTATTTTAGATGTTTTTCCACACTTTCCTAATTAAGGCCAATATTTATTTTTACTGTAACTCCATCTCATTTAAACATCACTAGGGCAGCATCTAACATGTACTCACTAGACAATGAGACTATATTTAGTATAGAGGTAAGGTTGAGGATAATGGATCTAAATGGTCTGAGTTCAATTTCCAGGTCTACTGCCTAACAAATGTATAAGTTGGGCAAGTTATTTAATGTTCAAAGTCCCTCAGTCTTTTCTTCTGTAAAATGGAGATGATGTATTCACCTCAGAGTTGTGTGCAGTCAGTAAGGTGGTGTACTAGAATTCTTGGATCACTACCTGACATAAAGCAAACACTCAGCAAATGGTGTTATTAATAAAGAAATATCTCACAAAATGGAAGTATGTAATGATAGAATATTAAGATAAAATCATAAGAGGCTTTGGTATAAAATATTGAACTCCAGAATGTTTTATACAGTTACTAAAATAGCACAGTGTGGCAATCTTCAATGTGTCTAAGTGTGTTATATGTAGACATATCATTTATTAAATTGGTATGATTTTTTATATTATTTTCTACCTTCAGTTATTCTATATGCTCTTATAATTTATCACTTTAAAGAGAGTTTTTTTAGATGTAGTTATTTGGGATAAGAAAGTCAAAAGCTATTAATACAATTTGGAACAGATACTAGAAATGTATTTTCAGAATAAAGTATAAGTGATTTATTTTTACTTTTATTTTTTAAAGATTTTATTTATTTATTTTTGAGAGAGACAGCATGAGCATGAGCAGAGGGAGGGGCAGAGGGAGAAGCAGACTCCCTGCTGACCAGAGAGCCTGACTTGGGGCTCAATCCCAGGATGCTGGGATCATGACCTGAGCAGAAGGCAGACGCTTAACTGACTGAGCTACCCAGGTGTCCATCACTGATTTTTTTATTCCAGTTTTATCAAATACTGGATTTACATACTTTAGCATTAACGTTCATCATATGAAACAGAAAACACAAAATCATAAGAAAAATATAACACGGCTATCATACAAAAAAATGCCTGGTATTTACCATATGATCCAGCAATTCCACTCTTTGGTATTTGCCCAAAGGAATTGAAAATGTATGCTCACACAAAAACCTACACATGGGTGCTTATTGAAGCCTTATTGACAATTGTCAAAACTTGGAAGCACCCAAGATATCCTTAGTAGGCAAATGGATAAACTGTGGTACATCCAGATGATGCAATGTTACTCTGTACCCAAAGAAATAAGTTATTGAGCCATGAAATGACTTAGAGGAAACTTATATACATACTACTCAGTAAAAGAGGCCAATCTGATAAGGCTACTTATTCTGTGATTCCAAGTATGATTCTGAAAATGACAAAATCATGGAGACAGAGGATCAGTGGCTACCACTGAGGGAGGGATGAAGAGGCAGAGGACAAAGGATTTTTAGGGCAGTGAAATTTCTTCTGTATGATACTACAACGATGGATGATACTACATGCCATTATACGTTTCTCAAAACCCATAGAATGTGCCATGAAGAGTAAGCCCTAAGGGAAGCTATGGGCTTTGGGTCATTGTGATGTGTCAGTGTAAGTTCATTGATCATAGAAAATATACCTCTCTGGCATGGGATGTTGACAGTGGGATAAGCTGTGTTTCTATGGAGGCAGCAAGTATATGAGTAACCTCTATACCTTCCTCCCAATTTTGCTAGGAACCTAAAACTGCTCTAAAATAATAAAGCCTAGGGGCACCTAGGTGGCTCAGTGGGTTAGGGCCTCTGCCTTCAGCTCAGGTCATGATCCCAGGGTCCTGGGATCCGAGCCCCGCATTGGGCTCTCTGCTCAGCGGGGAGCCTGCTTCCTCCTCTCTCTCTCTGCCTACCTCTTTGCCTACTTGTGATCTCTGTCAAATAAATAAATAAAACCTCAAAAATAAATAAATAAATAAATAAATAAATAAAGCCTATTTCTTTAAAAAAATCATATTGAAGGAATGCTAAAGCTATAGTTTTTCACTCATATGACCTATTTCAATGGTGATGATAAATCCTTCAGACTTCCAAATAATTAATGTATTTCTTTCAAACTCACTATGTTAAGCAAAAGAGACTATGCACATCAAATGCCACACTTCAAAACCATCTCATAATGTACTTATGTTTCAAAGCTATACATAACACACACACACAAGTGTTCATATATGTATATCTGTATATACATATATGTATCCCTTTGAAGAAATTTGTCCATATGTATATAATTTTTAAAAGCTTATTGATCTAAAGAAGGAATAGATAGTACCCATATAATCAGAGATGAACTGATCGTATGGTAAGTATAAAACACCATCCTAGACAGTGGAAATAGAAACAGTTAACAGAGAAAACCTCACTTCCAGGAATCTCACAATCTGGTTGGAGAAACAATATAATGGGGCAGATTTATAGTGGGCGGTGGGAATGGGCTGTAGCCCTCAGGGGGAGAGGTGAAGCACCCCCACATGTTCCAGAGCCACCATGTCAGAAAACGTGGTGAGCATGGTGTTTACACGATTAAAAAGTGATGCATTTTAGCAATCCTTTTCTGTCTAGGAATTTACCTCCCCTACAGGGTGATACAATCTCATTTCGATCTTGTTTTCCATACAGCTTGCCATTCCATTATCATATTACTTAGAGTGTATCGGTCGCTTTGTTCGTACCGCCTGCGCCTCATTTGTAAATGACATTGTCAAGACTATTATTGCAGCTGTTTGCAGAACATCGGAAAGCTGTCAAACCCAGCAGAGTCAAACTGTTTGCTGCAAACAGCAAATGAAACGTATTCATAAATGATTAAAGGCACTTCATAAGTGATCCTTACCGAGGAAATGGAAATGTTGTCAGACCGAGTCATCTGTTTTCTGCACCTGGGATCAAGCCAAAGACAGTTGCTGCTAATAACCAAGAGGGGAATGCTGGGCTCTCAAAAGGCAAAGGAAGTTCTGCGGGAAGAGCCTTCCAATTTAAATGCAGCACCGCCACATCAGCTAGGTTGCTCCCTGGTTTATATACTCATGACAAAAACTCTATTCATTTTGGTAACATCCATGAGAATATAAATTTTCTGAAAAACAACATAAAACAAAGAAATATCGAAATAACAACCAAACACGCACACATGCGTGCACAACACTTACTCAGCAGGAACTCACCCACGTGGATCCACCTCCACTTTATTGACAAAGTAGCCATAGACACCTTTTTGAAGGAGAATATTATATATGCTTATTGAACTTTGTTGATATGCTTATTGACAGTGGAAGATCAGAGGCCTAAATGATAATAGAATTTCTCTTTTTCACTTTTACCATTTGGTAGAATTGAGGCCTCGAGTTAACTGTCCACGATCACATACAATTTAATAAAGTTGATAGGGCATTTGGTGGTAAACTGATCACCTCATGAAACAAGAACTCAAAACACTTCGCTTTATGTGGACAAAATGAGAAAGGCAGTTCTCAGGAGATGTGCTTTCACATGGCTCAAGGAGACAGGTCCAAATCACATGTACTTTTTAAAAACTCACTTCTGTTCAGGTCTGATTTTCATACAATAGAATTCACCAATGGTAAATGCACAGTTCAGTTAGTTTTAACAAATACATATCACCACAAAGATGATGTAGAGAATTTTTGTAAGCCCCCAAACACTCCACTCCCATTTTCATGAATTTCCTCCTCCCTATACCCTGGCCTCTGAGGACCACTCATGTGTTTCTCTCCCTGCAGATATGCCTGTTCTAGAATCTCATACAAGTGGATTGACTTTGTGTCTGACTCCTTCCACTCAGCATAATGCTCTGATGACTCATGTCATGAATACGTTACAGCACGTATCAGGAGTTCTTAATATATTCCAAACAGCAACGTTCATTCTCCTCTACTTCATCAGTTTGTCAAGTATTGTAGACAATTGACAATGCCAAAGGGCTTACTGTGAAATCATGAAAAGTTTTGAGGAGGAAGTGGTAGTGCGCTGGGTGTGTTCTACATAGCATTTCATTAGATTCTTGTAATAATCCTTCAAGGTGGAGTTTTATTAAGGAAACAAAAACTGAAGCTCATCAAATGCTAAAAGACACGTTAAGGATCTCACAGCTAATCAGGACACAGGAAGTGGAGGGAAAATTTTGCGCTTTGGTGGAAAACTATACAGTGTCTAAAGCATAATTTCTAGGTTATCTGGTTGTTGATAACAGATAACAATGCAAGTAATTCTTGTCTATAGACATGCAAATTCTGTCCAGTGGAAATTCAATTTATTTCTCTCTTGTCTGTGAAAAATGCCAGGCTTGCTTTTCATTTGCAGATTCATTTTAATATTCTTTATCTATAAACATATTTGTTCTTTGGGGTCTCCTTCGAATTGTCTTCACATCTTTCCAGTTTTCTCCCTAGTGAGTAAAATAGAATACTTAACACATGTTAATTCTTGTACCTGCACAAGAATTGTGATTTTTATCTTTCTTTTTTGGGGGAAAATTATCTTTTATAGAAAAGAAATAAACTCAGGTTTTTAAACCATAAATTCTATGCTTCTTTCCCCTGTACTGTGATCAGCTCACATATCTCTGTGATACTTTGCTTCTGATATCAATTCCCTTAACACATCAAAAAAAAAAATGTTTACATTCTGAACTCTCTTTTGTCAAGGATATAAAAATCTCCCAGGATAGATTTATCTTCTCTACAACAGGTCAGTCTTATGAATGACATATGTGGGGTTTAAGAGAACTACGTAGCTTTGTTTCAAGAAGATCAGGCTTCATCAGGTTGTAGCGTTAGCAAGAAGCCTGTAACCTTGAAGATGAGGTCATGTCAGACTATCTCCCATAAGACATGAATCTGAGGACACTCTTAAGCTCTGACTTTTCTAGCTGCCAAGATTTTAAGGAGCATAGTAGTGGTAATCTTTGCTGTTGAAGGAATCCAGAGAAAAAAATGAACGCATCATTTTTTCTGCTCTATTATCCATCTAAGTAAAATCTGCACTTTGTTCTCATAGGAAAACACCTGATTAGAATAGACCAACTATCTTAAGTCTCAGAATTATAAATAAAATCCAAGTTTTATGAGGACCCTCAATTTTATCTGAACCAGTCTAAATATGATGTTCCAATCCCATCTATAAAATATTTTTTTCAGATGAATGTCTTGGCTATGTTTAAATACTGCCAATGAAAGAAGTTCTCTACTATCCAAGAAACACAGTCTATGCTTAGAAATTTCCCTTGGACTGAGGTGCAGATTTACCTTTGAATTTATAATGTGTACATTTACTAAGGATTTATTTTGAGCTAGACACTGCGTTAGACATACAAATATCCTCTAACGCTTGCAACACCTCTAAGGTGGTGTTATCCCATTTTTTGGAGAAGGAAACTCAGGCCCAGGAAATAAGCAACTTGACCAAAGACCCCAAAATTCGCCTCTCTTAAATGTCAAAAGTGGAATTCAAATCCAGGGTTACATGACTCCAAGCTATTCTCACCCTTTGTTTTTTAAATGCAGAGTTTTAAGTGCAGAGTTTGCAGTATTCAGTAAGGGGCTAGTATTCCTATCTCTGAGTTGTGACATTAGGATGCTGAATATTTTAGTCTTATAAAAGATAAAATGATTATTATTACGGAAGCCCTGGCTATGCCTTAGTTTTTGTAACAGGAATTGATCATGGGCCATTTAATAGTTCTCTTTTGATACATCTGTTAGATATTGTAGTTATAAGACACAGAATCTCCTCTAACAAGTTTAAGTGGAAAAAAAACTTTACTAAGGGGGGCTGCCTGGATGGCTCAGCTGGTTAAGCGGCTGCCTTGGTCTCAGGTCATGATCCCAAGGTCCTGGGATGGAGTCTTGCATTAGACCCCATGCTCAGTGGAGAGTCTACTTCGCCCTTTCCCTCGGCAGCATCCCCTGCTAGCTCTCTCTCTGTGTCAAATAAATAAGCATGGTAACTCCCTTGGAAGGTGCTGGCACTTGCCCCTGAAGCTCTCCAATGTGGTCCCCCAAAACCATTCACCTTCACCCATCACCACTCCCATCAAAAGATGAGTCCCAGGTGATACGTACTTCTTCAAATTGCTTGCTTCAAATAAAATCTAACACGGGTGTCGACGAGAGCTGTAGCCTAATTTACGTGTCTCAGACCTATAGAAAAAGACTTTGGGGAAAGGAAAAGTGTGCCTTCTACTACTGGGAAACAGAAAGGACACATCACGCTATGGGAAATTTTCCAAACATGGGAAGAATGTTCCCAATTAAGGAGATGTATGATGTACATCCAGCAGAGGAAGAATACGTGTGGAGAAGCAGATTTTGTGACAATGAGAAAAAGAATTATTCACACATTTGCATAGTCATCTGACATATTGGTGTTTCTTATTTGTATTCTGTAAATATACCACAATCTCAAAGTTTTTTGTTTTTGCTCAGTGACTTAAGTTTCTTATCATTTGGAAATTTGCAGATGATGACTGGTTTTACCACAACTGGATAAACCCAATTTTCTCTAGTTTTTCACATGAAGGGAGATGGTTTTACCATATTAAGTCTAGGCCCTTTCAATTTTTCTGTGGACTATTTCCATGGTCATTTTTCTGTTTTTCTCTTTTTCCTATAAAATTCCATAGCTTGTATCATATTTTACACATAGTATATCCTCTGTGAAGATAATTTAAGTGCATGAAAGATTATTCACTGGACCTTAGTCTATGCTATTCAGTTTTTTTTTAATTGAATTTTGGGTTAATTCAGGTCTTATGATGAAATATTTTCATCTTTATTTCTTGTGTGGGAGAGATCATTGTTTTCTTCTCATTTTGAACCTTGGACCATGGAAGACCAGGCTCAATTTCTACTTTTTCAGTGAATCATTTCTGACCGATTTATCTTAGAGTGACATCTCTCATTTCTCTGAATTTTTGAAGCCAGTGTTAGCTAAGCCAGTTATTTAGCCATTAGCAACATTTTCTTTTGTTATGTTAAAAAATAAAAAGCCGCAGTGAAGCATGTGGCTCTTGATCTCAAGATTGTGGGTTCAAGACCCATGTTGGGTGTAGACATGACTTAAAAATAAAATCTTAAAAGAAATGAAAAATAAAAAGCCTGTAAGTTGGTAGAAGGAACATGTGACCAAGGACAAAGAAATCTGTAAGAATATCAAGCTGTGACTATATAATAAATTTTTATATATAAAAGAGTGCTAGTGTCCTATGGTTTGCATTGTTTAACATTTTCTGTGCTATTTTATCTATTTATATTTCTGCTTTAGTTCAGAGCTATTTTACCATGCTTCAGAGAAATGCCATTGTGATTGAAACTGGAATTATATCAAATAAGTCAATTATTGTGAGAAGACTTCATATCCTTTTTTGAGGGATAGTCTATATTTCTTCGTTTGCTCTTTTCTATCCTAATTGCCCATTTGTTCACATCATAAAATATCCATCTTTGAGTCCTACTTCAATACCTTCATATTCCAGCTTCTAATGGAAATGCCTAACAGTGGTGAAAACATGTACAATGGACAGACCACATGTTAATGGGAGGTTCAATCTGGGAGAGCAGAATGAGTTGAAGGCTTTCCTAAGGAAGCCTGAAGGCCAAGTTCACTAGCCATTACTCCTCTGCTGGACATGGAAAGGAACAACTGAGGAATTCCATCCCAACTACCAACTCTTACTCTCCAGGTTGCTGCAACTTTTACCTCTTCCTGGTCCTACAGCCTGAAGAAAAGACTGTTCCAGGTCTTGATCATCTAGAGGAACTGCCTTGTGGTTTTTCAGGGCCTTTGGGTTTGTCCCTTCAGTGGCTCCTGGAAATTACAGATACAACTTTATCCAGTGACTCCAGTAGCTGCTTCTCTCAAGTCTCATCACCCTACTGTCACATTCCAATCTGCCCTGAATTTCTAATCACCCATTGTCTGGTTCCAGTCCACCTCCAAATAAGGACATTGTAGCCTAGAAAGATTAGAGGGGAAAACACTCATTCACCTTACATTTTATGAAGGTCTTTACACCTGAAGTGACAAAAAATGAGCAGGATCTAAGTCTCTGAACAACTGTTTCCCTTCCTGAAGGCTGAAAATTTTGGTTCCCAGAGAACCTGCATCCATGTCCTTATTCCCAGGTCAGAAACAGCCAAATGATGAGTTTCAGTGATGCATGACTACAATAAAATCAGTGTGTGATATGTTAAGTAAATACTTTTAAAATATATAATTATTAATAATTTTACCAGCCTCTTCATTCTTAGGAGTATTCATGATAAGACGATAAATTGTATGGTCAAATCCTCACCCTTGTCACCATTTGAACCCATTACTTAGTTTCACTGAAACCATTCTTGCTAAGGCTTCAGTGACCTCTGTGCTGATAAATCCCACAGGTACTTTCTTTTCCTTCTCTTCCTTGATCTTTCTGAAGCATTCAGTGCAGTCAGGAATCATATCATTTCTGACACACTCTTTGCTTTTGGTTTCCATTATATCATACTTCTTAGGCTTTATTTCTATCCCCTTTGGTGGCTTTCACAACATCCTATGCTCAACCATGCTATCTATAGGGTTTTGGTTTTTTGTTTTGTTTTGTTTTTTAATTGTGGTTATCTGTATCTGACAAACTATTACACATAATTTTTTTGATTGTGGTTAAGCAAAAAAAACACACAATATGAAGTTGGCCATCTTCACCATTTTTAAGTGACCAGTACCATAGTGTTAAGAACACTGCACACCATCAATCAACAGATATCTAGAACTTACTCATCTTAGCAAACTGAAACTCTGTATCTATCAAACAAACAACCACTGCCCTTTTCCTTTACTCCCAGCCCCTGACAGCTACTACTTTCTACTCTCTGTTTATAGGAGTTTGACTGCTTAGATAACTCATGTAGGTGAAGTCATACAGTATTTGTCTTTTCATGACTGGCTTATTTTAATGTCCTCAGAGTTCACCTATACTTTAGCATGTGACAGTATTTCCTTCTTTTTAAAGATAGAATAACAACATATTGCATATATGTAACACATTTTGTTTACCCATTCATCCATCAATGGATATATAAGATGTTTCTGTCTCTAGGGCTTTGTGAATAATGTTGCAGTTAACAAGAATATGCAAATATCTCTTTAGGATCCTGCTTCGGTTTTTTTAGATACATATACAGAAGTGGGATTGCTGGATCATATGGTAATTCTATTTTTAATTCTTTTGAAGGAACTCCATATTATTTTCTCCAATGATTACACCATTTTACAGTATTTCCAACAGTGCATAATGATTGCACTTTCTTCTCATTCCTTGCCAATATTTGGTATTTTCTGTTTTCTTTCTCTTTTTTAATAATTGGTATTTTCTATTTTTCTGGTAGTGGCCATCCTAAAGAATGTGAGGTGCTATCTCATTGTGGTTTTGATTTGCATTTCCCTGATAATCAGTGACCCTGAAAATCTTTTCATATATTTGTTGGACATTTGTATATTTTCTTTGGGAAAATAGGGTTTGCAAATATTATCTCCCATTCTGGATGTTGCCTTTTCACTCTGCTAGTTAGGTTTTTAAGAGTGATATAGTGCTATTCATGTTTTTTTGCTATTATTGCCTCTGCTCCTGGTGTCATATCCAAGAAATCATCATTCAGTCCAATGTTGTGAAGCTTCTCCCTATTTCCTTCTAGGAGTTTCATAGTTTCAAGTCTCACCTTTAGGTCTTTAACCTCTTTTGAGTTAATTTTCTTATATGATTTAGGGTAAGTATCCAACTTCATTCTTTTGAACGTGACTATCTACTTTTCCCAACACCATTTGTTGAAGACACTATCCTATCCCCATTGTGTATTCTTGGCACCCATGTCAAAGATCATTTTGTTATAAACAAAATGGTTTATTTAAGAGTTTTCTATTCTGTTCCATTGGTCAATATGTCTGTCTTCACGCCATTACCATACTGTTTTGATTACTCTATCTTTGTAGGAAATTTTGAAATCAGAAAGATGAAACCCCACGCCCAGCTTTCCTTTCCCTTTTTTTTTTCTAAGATCTTTCTTCACTGTTTAGAGTCCTTTGAGATTCTATATAAAACTTAGCATTTTCTTTTAAAGATTTTATTTATTCAACAGAAAGAGACACAGTGAGAGAGGGGAAGACAAGCAGGGAAGTGAGAGAGGGAGAAGCAAGCTTCCCGCTGAGCAGGGAGCCCGATGCAGGGCTCAATCCCAGGATGCTGAGGTCATGACCTGAGTCAAAGGCAGACTCTTAATGACTGAGCCACCCATGTGCCCCAGGATTTTTTTGTGTGTGTGCCATTATGATTTTGATAGGGATTGCTTTGAATGTATATCACTTTGGGTAGTATGAGCATTTCCATGATATTAAGTTTTCTAATCCATGAACTCGACATTGTTCCACTTAATTGTTTGAGCAATATTTTGTAATTTCCAGAGTATGGATCTTTGGCCAACTTGGTTTAATCCTGAATATTTTATTCTTTCTCATGGTATTGTATGTGGAATTGTTTTTTTAGTTTTCTTTTTGGAATTTTCATCATTAAATCAGTTGTATTTCTGTACAGTAACCATGAAATAGATGCATGGAAATAGCACTGAGTTTTGCATGTTTTTTTGGTATCATACAACTTTACTAAACTTGTTTATTAGTTCTAGCAGTTTTATTGTGGAACCTTTAGGGTTTTCTACACATGAAGTCATGTTATCTACAGAGATAATTTTCGTTCTTCCTTTCCTATTTTGATACCCTTTATTTCTTTTTCCTATCTAATTCTGTGGTTAATATTTTATGTTGAGGAATTTTCCTTATATTACTAATTTGCTGAATGTTTTTATCATGAAATTGTGTTGAATTATGTCAAATGCTTCTTTTGAGTCAAGACAATCATATAGTTTTTCTCCTTCATCTGGTTAGTGTGATACATTACATTAATTTTTTTGTATGTTGAACCATACTTGCATTCCAGAAATAAATCTCACTTGATTGCGGTGTGCCTTTAAATTCGGTTTGCTAGTATTTTGTTGAGGATATTCATCAGTAATATAGGTTTGTAGTTTTTCATGTTTTATTTATTTGTTTATTTGTTTATTTATATTATTTATTTTAATAGCTTTCTGGTTTTGGAATCAAGGCTATACTAGCTTCATTAAATGACTTCTCAAGTGTTCTGTCCTCTTCAATTTGGACATATTTGAGAAGGATTAATTCTTGTTCAATGTGTGATAGAAGTCATCAGTGATATCAAAAGGTCCTGGAATTTTCTTTGTTTAGAACTGTTTGATTCAATCTCATTACTAGTTTTAGGCCTATTCAGATTTTTAATTTTTTCATGAATCAGTGTTGGTAAATTGTAGGAATTTGTCCAATTCTTCTAGATTATCCATTTGTTAGCATATATTTGTTCATGGATTTCTCCTCTTTCATTTATGATTATTTGAGTCTTTTTGCAGTTTTTTGTCTAGCTAAGAATAGATTTATTTTATTGATCTTTAAAAAGAAATCCTATTTCTTACATTTTGTATTCTCTATTTCTTTCTGCTCTAATAATTATTATTTCCTTCCATCTGCTAACATTTTTGTTAATGAATGTATTTATTTATGTGAGAGAGAGAAAGAATGAATGGTGGGGGGGATGAGGAAGAGGGAGAAGCAGACTCCCCACCACGCAGGGAGCCCAATGCAGGGCTTGATCCCAAGACCTTGGGATCATGAACTGAACTGAAATCAAGAGTCAGATGATTAACCAATTGAGCCATCCAGGTACCCCTCCATCTGCTAACTTTGTTTAGTCTGTTCTTTTAGCTATTTGATGTTTAACATTAAGTTGTTGATTTGAGATTTTTTTTTTTTTTAATGTAGGCATTTACCATTACATACTTCCCTCTTGGTACAACTTTTGCTACACTCCATATGTTTTGGTGTGTTATGTTTTGCTGTGTTTTAATTTTCATTTTCATTTGTCTCAGGGTACTTTTTAATTTCTTTTTTTTTTTTTCTTAACGTTTGTTTTTTTCTCATCTAAGTAAGTATGGCCATTCTTGCTCTCTTTTGGTTACTATTTGCATGGGTTGTTTTTTTACACGTTCACTTTCAGTCTATGTGTGTCCTTACATCTAAATTGTATCTCGGGTGCCTGGGTGGCTCAGTGGGTTAAGCCGCTGCCTTCGGCTCAGGTCATGATCTCGGAGTCCTGGGATCGAGTCCCGCATCGGGCTCTCTGCTCAGCAGGGAGCCTGCTTCCTCCTGTCTCTCTGCCTGCCTCTCTGCCTGCTTGTGATCTCTGTCAAATAAATAAATAAAATCTTTAAAAAAAAATTAAAAAAAAAAAAAAAAGGGACGCCTGGGTGGCTCAGTTGGTTGGACGACTGCCTTCGGCTCAGGTAATGATCCTGGAGTCCTAGGATCGAGTCCCGCATCGGGCTCCCAGCTCCATGGGGAGTCTGCTTCTCCCTCTCACCTTCTCCTCGCTTATGCTCTCTCTCACTGTCTCTCTCTCAAATAAATAAATAAAAATCTTTAAAAAAAAATAAATAAATTGTATCTCTTGGGGTGCCTGGGTGGCTCACTGAGTTAAAGCCTCTGCCTTCAGCTCAGGTCATGATCTCAGGGTCCTGGGATTGAGCCCTGCGTCAGGCTTTCTGCTTAGTGGGGAGCCTGCTTCCTCTCTCTCTCTCTGCCTACTTCTCTGCCTGCTTGTGATCTCTGTCGGTCAAATAAATGAATAAAATCTTAAAAAAAACTAAATTGTATCTCTTATAGTCAGTGCATTATTGATCTTGTCTTTGTTTTTTAAATTTATTCAGCCATTCTGTGTCTTCAGGTTGGAGGCTTTAGTCCATTTACATTTAAAGTAATTACTATTAATGAAGGAATTAATATTGCATTTTGTTCATTGCTTTTTGTATGTGGGTTTGTTTGTTTGTTTCCCTTTTTTCCTCTTGTAGCTTTCCTTTGATTTTATTGAGGTGACAGGTTTTGTTTCCTTTCTCATTTTCTTTTATATTTTTTCAGTAGGTATTTTTCTTTATGGTTACAACAAAGATTCATTTAGCATTTTGTTGTTGTAACAATCTATTTTATATTGATGACAATTAACTTTAATGGCATATAAAAACTACTCCTTTGTATCTGCCTCCTCTGTTTTATCTTATAATTGTAACAAATTATACTTTTTATATGTTGTATCCATTAACATTGTTTTATGCTTACAATGATTTTAATGTTTTTATCTTTTAAATTCTAAACCAGGACCAAAAAGTGATTTATACACCACCATTATAGTAGTATAGACTTTACTATTTGTTGATATATTTACCTTTACAAGAAAGCTTTATATTTTTATATGCTTTTGTGTTGCTGTCTAGTGTCCTTTCGATTCAACTTGAAAGACTCCCGGTAGCGTCTCTCTCTCTCTCTCTCATTAAGGATTTTATTTATTTATTTTGGAGGGGAGAAAAGGACAAACAGACTCCCCACTAAGCACAGAGCCCAATGTGGGGCTCAATCCCATGACCCTGAGATCATGACCTGAACTGAAATCAAGAGTCAGAAGCTTAACCAACTGAGCCACCCATGTGCCCTTCCTTGTAGCATTTTTTATAGAACAGAATTAGTCATTATGAATTCCTCTGCTTTTGTTTATCTATTATCTTTATTCCTTATTCCTTTTGTAAAGAGATTCTTGCTAAAATTGTATTCTTGATTGGCAGGTTTTCTTTTCAGCTTTTGGGATACATCATCCTATTCCTCCTGTAGTCTATGACATTTCTGGTGGTAAATCCACTAATAATCTATGGATGTTCCCTTGTGCAGGACAAATTGTTTTATTCTTGCCACTTTCCAGGTTCTCTATCTTTGGCATTCATCCTTGGATTACAATGTGTCTTTGTGTAGGCTTCTTTGAGACCATACTAGTTAGAATTTTGCTTCCTGCCGTTGGATTTCCATTTTCCTCCTCATATTTTGAAAGTTCTGGGCCATTACTTCTTCAAATAAACTCCTCACTCTTCCATTTTCTCTTTTCTCCTTCTGGGACTCACACAATATAGATTTTGGTCCCTTGATGGTATCCTATGAGTCTCTTACACTTTCTTCCCTTTTCTTTATTGCTCTTTTGTTTTCTCTTTTGCTCCTCCAACTCTATAGTTTAAAATAAGCTGTCTTTTTGTTCACTGATTCTGTCTTCTGCTTGATAAAGTCTGTTATTGAACTCCTCTAGTGAGTTTTTAATTCATTTGTAGTCTTCAGCTCCACACTGTCAAGAACTTAAAGTGCTATGTTGTACCAGAATGCTGAGAGTGGACACCCTTCTTTTAGGATTTCTTTTTTTTAGACAGGATCAAGAAATCAAATCTTAATTATGAGAATTAATGCTTTATTCAAAACTGCTTGAATAACTATTATGTTTAATGGATTGACTATAAGTCTAGACAATGTTTTTCAGGGACATTTACCCAAGACAGCTACCTGGTCTTGTCAGATGTACAATGTTTGTTGCTCACTTGCAAGAGTTTCTTGGGCTTACACTAGACTTATACTGGTCATTGCCACTCCTTATGCTCATTCTTGTGATAAAGCTATATAATAGAGAAGCTTCTGAAAGATCAAGGTTTATAAAGCATTCTCCTGTAAAAAATACCCAGGGAAGTTGTCTTGAAGGAAAGAATACATAGAAAGTGCTTTCTGGGGTGCCTGGGTGGCTCAGTCTTTAAGCATCTGCCTTTGGCTCAGGTCATGATCACAGGCTCCCTACTTGAACGGAAACCCTGCTTCTCCCTCTCCCACTTCCCCTGCTTGTATTCTCTCTCTTGCTATCTCTCTCTCTGTCAAATAAATAAATACAATCTTCAAAAAAACATAAACAAAAACAAAAAAATCCAAAAGTGCTTTCTACCTCTGGTATATTTGATTGAAGAATTTATTTAATCATTTTTAAATATTTTTTTTTTATTATTTATTTGAGAGAGAGAGGGAGAGCACTAAAGGAACAGGAAGCAAACCCAGGAGTGGACAGAGGGAATAGGAGAAGCAGGCTCCATGGGGCTTGATCCCAGGGCCCTGGGATCATGACCTGACCTGAAGGTAGATGCTTAACTGACTGGAGCTATCCAGGTGGCCCTGATTGAATAATTTAAAACAACAACTCACTTCATCAACATCCTTTATTCCCAGTATCTATGATCTCCGAGAAGCCAAATATATTATCATTGTGTCAGTACCATGAGCATGGTTCCTCTCATCATTGCTACCAACTCCCTGGATTATACTATTCCCCATCACTATTAACATTATGATCACCATTGTCATTCTCTTTACCAATTATCATTAGCAAGTTCTGGATATTCTTGAATTCTACACATTGTATTGGGAGCATCACACACATTCACCAAATCCTCACAACAAAATTATGACTATGTGTGATAACCATTATCTATATTTTATAGAAAAGGCAATTCATTTGGGAGATGATAAGTAATTTGATTACGGACAAATAGATAATAAATTGAAGACCAACTTGGGAAAGAGAAGAAATTACTCCTGTAATATATTCTGTTTTATCAAGTGAGATACAGCATTACCCTTTCCTTTCTTGGGGCACATCTGGTTTCTTTAATGAACTAGCATCAGAGCACTCCACTTCACAGCTTCTGATTATACAGAGAGGTGCCTCTTCAAGGAGCGCATCTAGAAACATCAAAGGTGCTTACCTTCCTAGGTAGTACCAAAAGCTTTTAAACTCCTTCCCCAAAAGAGAACCCCTTGAGATTGCTTTTGGAGACTCTTTGGTTGCCCTCAGGACTTCCTTTTCTCACTCTTCAATTTTATTGTCAGGCAATTTGATTCTTTTGGACCTGATCAAGTTTTATCCTCATAAGTACATTTTATTTATTCAGATAGGTCATCTTTCAAGTATTTTAGGTTGCAAGTTGTTTATACCTTCAGGTTATATATTGAGGTGAGAAATAAATGTCCCTCCAAGCTCCTGTGCTCCCTATTCCCATTCAGTGTATTTGTATTTCAATATTCAGTAAGTAGACAAATTTTTGTTACTGTGGTTGTGATCATTGAGAGTTTATTTTACATTTTTCCTCTCAAGAATTGGGCTTAGCATTAGATGGATTTATACGTACATCTAGACTGCCACTCAGTGACTTTGAAACACGGGTTACTTTTCCCTACTTAAGACTGTTTTTTCACCTGTAAAATGGGAATAATAAAATGTACATTTATCTTACCAGAATGAAATGAGAAATGGGAAGAGCTATATTTACTACAAGAAATAACTGAAGCTTCTTTTTAAAAAGATTTATTTATTTATTTGATAACGAGAGAGAGAGAGAGGGGTGGGAGAGGCGCAGAGAGAGAGAATCTTCAAGTAGACTCCATGCTCAGCACAGAGATCAATGTGGGACTCATCCCACCACCCTGAGATCATGACCTGACCTGAAACCAAGAGTTGGATGCTTAACCCACTGAACCACCCAGGTATCCCACTCAAGCTTACTTTTGTCTAATCATGACAACACGGAATTTTAGCCACAATGCAGGTGTTTCCTCAAAAGTCTCCCAGAGTACCTCAGTGGGAGTTGTGGCTACCTTTCAAGATGTCCTGACATGTGTCTCTCCTTTTTCTTCAGTCTTTTTCTGCCTTAGCCTCCCCATGTATCTGGGGTTCCTGATTGAGCTTGAAAGTATTGGTTCACATACCAACTTCTTTCTTTTTTTTAAGAAAGATTTTATTTATTTATTTGACAGATAATAAATAAAATGAATTTTATTTATTTATTTATTTATTTATTTATTTATTTATTTGGCAGTTAGAGATCACAAGTAGGCAGAGAGGCAGGCAGAGAGAGAGGGGAAAGCAGGCTCCCTGCTGAGCAGACAGCCTGATGTGGGGATTGATCCCAGGACCTTGGGATCATGACCTGAGCCGAAGGCAGAGGCTTAACCCACTGAGCCACCCAGGCACCCCTACATACCAACTTCTTAAAGCTACATAATTCTTTACAGTGGAATACCCATAGGAAAAGCATTTTCAACCTTGAATGTATTGAACACATTTTATGGGAAAACTTTGATACATTAGTTTGCTACAAAGAAAACAAACAAAATCTAATACCCAACAGCTCATTTAAGACAAAAATGGGGTGAAGCATCAGTGGTGAAGTTGCAGAGTACCATTATGCCACATGAACATAGTGCCTCATAGGATGCTTGCTGAGAACAATTTGGGCATGTGAAATTATTAGGGCCTTCTGAACACCGACCTTGAAATCACTTCTCAGAAAGAATGGTTGTCTGGCCAAGATCAGAATGAGTAAAAAAACACTGTAAACACACACAAACAGACACACCATTCAACAGGTGACCTTAAAATACAAAGCAAAACCACACCTATATGAGAATCAGACCAATATAGGTAAATGAAATGAGAACCAAGAAGCGCCTCCTCTTTCGGCAATGACTTCATAAATAAAAGGAGATTTTATCACTTGTGGAAAATTACTACATACCAAGATGAAGATGAACTTCATGCCTTGTGTAGATTTGCTTTTAAGGCTACTTGAATAGGTCTACAAGGGGACATCAGGTGTGAGAGACTGGGATTTCTCAGCAGCAAGGTGATTGTATCGGGACATAATCTTGGCTACTGAGGAAAGCTGGAAGCTGTTGCTATAGTCAAATATTGTTTTTGCTTAAGTATTTTGGTTAAGTATTATTGTTTTCATGACCTGAATTTCTAAGTAGAAATATTTTGAAAACATTACATATTTTGTGTACCACCAGATGCCTTTCAATCCCAATTTCATCATTATTAGTATCATTTTTTAATTCTCCAGTGATTCCAACTGCTCAAATCTTAACACTTAAGGCTCAATTCTGAATTTCTGATGCACATAGTATAATTTGTTTCCTGTGATACTAGAGGCACTTTCTTTCTGCGTTCTCAGTTTTTTACTCCCAAGTGTATCTGATTTCTTTTCACATTTGAAAGAAACCAGAAATAAATTTCAGCCTTCTTAATGTGGGTAGGTTGGTAAAAGGGCTCAAAAACTTCATACCCATCCAAGAGTAGGAGTTTCAGTATCGAGACACAGCTAGTAATGGAAATCTGGTGGGTCCTCAGAGAAGAATCCTGCGTTGGCTAAGATCCCAGAAGTTCTGAGTATTTGAAAGATACTTAACATGCTCTGCTGAGGTGTGGAACAGATGCTGGAAGCCCACAGAATCTGTGAGGGTTATTTAATGGAACTGTGGTATCTATCCTTATTTAGGGGCTCAAAATACTTAATCCTGCTTGAGTCCTGATTGTGCTTATGAAAAATAGACACAGGGTGTTCAAACCTACCCAAATAATAGTGATGATATATTTAACTGATGTGTGTATGGGCTGACTTTGTAATTTGTAAAAGTAACATCTAAATGGAAACCCCATGAATGTTTAATTTTACCATATAAAATTCACTTTAAATATATTGTCTTTGTTACCACAATGACTAATTGTAAAACTTTGTCTCTCTTTCTAGAGATTTCTTTTCACTCAAAGGGCTAATTCCTCTGATCTGCCATCAGACTGCTGCCATCAGATGTATATCATTCCATATTGTAGTACGTTACAGATATTTCAGTGATTTTCCTTTATTCACAAGAGACTTCAGAATCTTACTCTATTTTTTTTTTCACTCTCTTACTTGTTACTAACCTCAACATCTTTTTTTTTTCTTTTTCTTTTTGCCTTTTCTTTTTCTTTTTTAATGACTATGACATCCATGACGTCCCATCCGGTACTCTTATTTCTCTGGTCCACTTTACCACCTCCAAAACTCTAATTTCCATTATCTTCCATTCTGAACATCACACTCTATATTTAAATCTCAATTATTATTTTATCTCATCTCCAACAAATATTCAGCCACCCTGCAACATCCTCTGTATGAACCAACTGGTTTTTCACTGCTGTCATCACTTTGTGTTATCATTGCCTTGCTATATCAATTTAGATTTAGTAGTCTGACACGGAAATTATTTATTTTTTTTTACAGATTCTCAACTTTCTCAACTCCCTTGAATTTTCCCCATTTGTCACAAACCCCTGACCAATATCAAGCCCACTAAAAGCAACACATTTACTAATCCACATTTACACAAATTTAGCTGGATGATGAATAGGGTTTTACATATATATACAATACACTCTATATATGTACATGCATACACACACTATATTTTATACAAATACATTTTTTGGGAGGAGCACCTGTGTGCTCAGTTGGTTGTGAGTCTGTTTTTAGCTGAGGTCATGATCCCATCATGCTCCCTGCTCAGTGGGGAGTCTGCTTCTCTCTCTGCTTCTCTCGCTGGCTTGTGCTTTCTCTCTCTGGCTCTCTCTCTCTCAAATAAATAAATAAAATCATAAAAAAATATATATATATTTTTGGTATACAATTGTATACGTAGTAAATTATAGAAGTGTATAACACAGTTATGTTTTAGAGAGAGATAATGAGCAGAAGGGGAAAGGGAAGAATCTTCATCAGACTTTGTGCTGAGGATGGAGCCCAACACCAGGCTTGATCTCACAACCCTGAGATCATAACCCCAAAAGCAAGAGTCCAAGGCTCAACCAACTGAGCCATCCAGGCACCCCTGTATCATTATATTTTATATCTATTATAATAAATTTCAAGTATGCCTTCAACACTGCCCGGTGATGCCTTAATATTTTTTCTATTTTTTTCCATTTGTAATAACCTAAAACGACTATTTTACACACTTCTGTTTCGTCTCTGAAATTAAATACACCTTCTGCCTTGCACAGTCTCACTGATGCTTTATATATATTTCACTGGAAAAATAGAAGCCATCAGATAAATATGTGCCATCCTCCCACTACCAATTATAGCAAACTACCTACACACACACAGACACACATGCTCTCCCTGCTGCAATGCATGTACTATCTCTGTGCTCACCTCAGGTCAAAACTTCCATTTGTGTACTGTACTCCACTGGTTCTTGAGGATTCAAAAATATCCTCCTATAAATAGTCTCACATTTCCTGCTTTACCAATGTTTCTGTCCTTCCAATTAATAAGGGGGAAAAGCACTGAAGAACTTTCATTTCTGGGCCTGTAGAATTTATCTTTAAAAATATATCTTGATTAAAAATAAATTTCTGATAGAAATTATGGGTTGATATAGCAGGGATAATTTTATAAGGATAATTGACTTTCATAAAATATTAAACTAAATCCCTAGGCACCAAAATGAAGAGAGACGAGGAAATTTTACTGACTTGTAGGCTTCACAGCTATGGCTGCATTCAAGGCATTTGCTCCTCTCAGTTATTTGGACATATTGAGTCTGAATGTACTCGTATGGGAAAAAACAAAATGCCTCCCACTTCAAAATTTTATTATTTCTTTGAAACACATACTTTGTCTTTTAAAATTAAAAATATATCAAAGGTTTTAGAAAAGGAGAGGCATAACAAACATACAAGGAAAGAGAAGAAAGCCAGAATCCTCAAAAATCTATACTCTTCATGAAAAGTAGGACATAGGTTGCATTTAATTTAACCTCAACAAGTTAATTCCAGATTGTTAAAGGCTCAGACCATCCTAGAGCTCCTGGAAGAATAAGTGCAAATGATCTCCACTGGTGTGCCTTCTTACAGTATTCCCATAACTTCTGCCTTTTGAAATTGAATATAAAACCCAAAATTATGAAATACAAAGGGGCTCATATCAAAAAAGCTCAGAGGAATACAGACATTGGATAATGCATGTGTTCAAAGTATTTAGAAAGGTAAAAGAGAGATTTATAAAGGTGGGGCCAGAAATAAGATAACACAAAACAGGCAAATCTTAAAAAAAATTAAATTGCATGATCATAATTCTTACAATTACAATTGGAAGTATGAAATAAATTTAGGAAAAATAAGAGTGTGTGAGAATGAAAGTAAATCTAGGGGTGCCTGAGTGACTCAGTTGGTTAAGCATCTACTTTCTGCTCAGGTCATGATCTCGGTGTTCTGGGTTCAAGCCCCAAATCAGCCTCCCTGCTCCATGGGGGGGTCACTTCTCCCTCTCCCTCTGCCTTCTGCTCCCTCAGCTTGTGTACTGTCTCTCTCTCTCTCCATCAAATAAGTAAAAACTTAAAAAAAAAGAAAAAAAGAAAAAGAAAGCATATTTACAGAAATTACCTGAAATGGAAACAAAGAGACAAAGAGAAGGAAAAAAAAATAAAAGAGTAGAAGCTACTGTAAGTAAAAATAGAAAGTTTGTAAATAAAAATAGAAAGTTTATAACAAGACTAATCCAGAGAGAGAAATATCAGGAAAAGAGGGTGAGAAAAATTGAAAGAAAATAATGCTTAGAAATAGTCCAGATTTAAAGAAGAAAAAAATAATTCTCAGATTTAGAAATAATAAAACATTCATACAGGAAAGCTAAAAAGAAACCCACAGCCTGAGTACACTATGGAAAAATCAGAGACAGTAGGGTTTTAAATCAGCCCAACAGAAAACACAGATTATCTTCTAACATATAGAACTCAGAATGGTAGCGCCCAACCCACCAGCAAAAATGGAACCACAAGACAAAAATAATAAATTCTCAATGTGGTGAGAAAAATAATGATCAAACCTAAATTAACTAACCAACTAAATCAACATCGAAGAATTAAGTACATTAAACATATTTTTTTTTCTACACACACACACACACATAAAAACACATTTAAAAAATTACTAGCAGGGGCACCTGGGTGGCTCAGTGGGTTAAAGCCTCTGCCTTCGGCTCAGGTGGTGATCCCAGGGTCCTGGGATTGAGCCTCACATCGGGTTGTCTGCTTATTGGGAAGCCTGCTTCCCTTCCTCTCTCTGACTACCTCTCTGCCTACTTGTGATCTCTGTCTGTCAAATAAATAAATAAAATCTTTAAAAAAATTACTAGCAAAAGATCCTTTCCAAAGGAACTTCTTATACTACATGCTTCAGAAACCAGGAAATCTCAGAAATAAGTTTTCATTTATCCAATAATGTTTTACTTTGACCTTAATTATTGACATAATTTTGCTGTGTCCCTGCTACTAGTTTAGAATATCTTCTTGCTTTCTAATTATGTATGGACCCGAGAGTGGTGGTTTCAGGTTCAAGCATGGAGCAATTACAGGGGAAGTTTAATTATCCCTGGAAGCGGACACTTTACTCTCAAGCCCTTGCCAGAACTGAGTTACACAGCTGCACCTCAAGGAATGGGAAGTCTACATAATCCAGGGGCCGCATTTCCACCTCATAGATATGACTCAACTCTCATGGACATGGAGGACAAATTTTGGTTTGTAGTTTAGCTGGCTCCCCCATTACAGCTCAATATGAGCCTTTCCCGAGTTCTCTTTTCCTGGAGGACTATATTGCTCAAGGGTGACTCTCACTATTTTGCTGACCAAAGCGCAGTTAGCAAGTTCATAATACTGTGACACAGTCAGATCATTTTACATCTGGAAAGGACTTCAGTGGCTATATATCTCATTTTCATTGATCTGTCCATCTTTCCATCAGGATCAGGCATTAAGTACAGACATACAGATGGCTCATCAGAGAGCAGTGGCACTTGCCCTAAAAGGCTCAAAATTAGAGGGCAAAATTGAGTCAGACAAATAAACATGTATAATAAACACACTTATTAAATCATGGCTTCTAAATCCTAATTGGGAATACATTTTTATTTTTAGCATTTTTAACATTTTTATACAAGTACATAGTTTTTTTTTTTAAGTTTTTATTTATGTATTTGAGAGAGAAAGAGAAAGAGTGCACAAGCAGGGGGAGCTGAAAGCAGAGGGAGAGGGACAAGAAGACTCCCTGCTGAACAGGGAGCCCGATACAGAACTCAATTCCAGAACCCTGGGATCATGACCTAAGCTGAAGGCAGATGCTTAACTGACTGAGCCACCTAGGTGCTTCACAAGTACATGATTCGAAATGCACTAGTAATAAAAAGTTTATAATGAAATTCATTGTCCTGTGCTCATCCTCAGTCTACCTACCAATTCCACTCATATAAACCTTCCTACATTCCCACCTACATTATCTAAGACACTTTTTAAATCACAGTTTTGTACAATTAAATAGTTATTGTTGATTTTATTGATGAAGAATATAAGTATTCTTCACCAATAACTAATATACTGCTATACTTCTTCACTCAGTTTTTATTTTCCATAGAATTAACGATGACTCATGTTTTCTTTTTGTTTTTCCTGTGGCATTTGAGTCTAAATAAAGGTAAGTAATTTATCCAACTTCACAAGATGTAAGGGAATTCACAGAAAATTCTGACCTACATTTTCATGGCAACGATTACGGCTGTCCTCCTCTATAACATGTGGAACTTCCTGGAATCATCAGTGTTGTAGGTAACAAAAGTTTTTAGCTGAATTCTGCCATAACCTGAAGCCATGGAATGGTGGCATATGACAAAATGACGGAGGTCATGCTCCTCGAGTGGGCTTTCCCCAAGAAGTTGCAAGGATAAAGTTTTGTTCCTTTATTTAGATTTCAATAACCATGATTATATTCAATTACTCATTTTTTAATAGTTAATGAGCATATAAAAAATTACAACTAGCAAATCAAGTGATACTGCTTTTCTTTTCATGCTAGTGATGTAAAAGTATATAAGAACAGCTTAAAAGTTGACTTCAAAGTCTTAGGCAAATTAAAATGCAGCTGATAATGTGAAGAAAATTGTGTGGTTGGGCAAAGCTACATGCTAAGGAAGGATTTACTAAGTATCCCTTTATTCCCCATTTATTATGTGTCAGGCATTATGATAGATTCACATGTACAGGTCTAATCTTTAATCAGTTCATGCAAATAGATTCATTTAGTTCCATTTACAGATAAGGGAAATTAGATAACAGTTAAATGAATTTTCTAAAGTAAGATAACTGGTGAAGGGCAAAGAGACCAAACCACCTTTTCCATCCTCTGCCTTACGTAATAGTATGTGGCTGGAGCAAAACCCTCATCAGTTTTGCCTGAGGCAAAGCATTTTTTGCTTGTTTGCTATGTATAAGGTACTCACAATGCAGGTTTTATGCAAGGTACAAGAAAATACAAAATTTTAGCCATTTATGAGGCCATAAAAAAAGTAAACAAACCAAGTTTCAAAAGAATATAGAGCTATGGTGTCCCTGGGTGGCTCAGTGGGTTGGTCCTCTGCCTTTGGCTCGGTTGTGGTCTTGGGGTCCTGGGATCAAGCCCCGTGTCAGGCTCTCTGCTAGGTGGGGAGCCTGCTTCTCCCCTCTCTCTGCCTGCCTCTCTGCCTACTTGTGATCTCTCTCTGTCAAATAAATAAATAGAATCTTAAAAAAAAAGAACAAAGGCTATAATGTGAAGAGAAGAACACCAGGGAGTTTATGATTTATTATTGGTAATTAATTATTGGTTACATATTTAATTACTTTTTTACAGTAGTGCAAATGAAAACATAAAGATTCCATGACCTTATTAGTTTATAAAGAACCTTTCTAATTCTTAATAGAAAGTTACTTGACACTGAATACTGTCTGCACTGATTTTAAAACACTGCATAGAATCCAATAAAATAGCTCTATTTTATTATTTTATTTTATTTTATTTTGCTTTGCTTTGTTTTGTTTTTGTTTTTGTTTTTAAAATTACAGAGCATCAGCATCACTGGACTTCTTGTAATCTCCTCTCATTTATGTTCTCCATGTACTCAGGTCACGAACTTCCCTGAAATAACCACACTTTGTTTTCAGGAACACTTTTTACTTATTCTTTCCATCTCAACAATCCATCCTTTTCTGGGCTGTTTGTTACCTTCTTGAGACACATCAAAACTCACATAGCCAGCGTCTGTTCTAGTGCTCGTGACGGGTTTACAGGTATGGTAGGAAATACACCTAATGTTTCTAAAGCTGTTGATCATTTTGTTCCTTGAGGTGTATTTCCACAACCAGCGGGTGTGCTCTGGGACTCACCCAGAAGAAATGATGGCCCGGAGGCAACAGGGACACGGTCTGGCTGTAGGAGAGTGTTCTATCTCCTTCTCTTCCCTACCGCAGCAGCTGGGTTCCTGCGGCCTGCCAAGGAGAGCAGTGCACCTGTGTGCAGCATGGGATAACTGTGTTAGCTCAGGGGGTCCCACAACACCCCAGAGCCATCTGGAGAACCAAAGGAGTGCCAGGGAATTAGCAAATTTGGACAAAAACCAAATCAAGCAACTGGCTTAAAAGAAAGACTCAACTTTCTCAGTGCCCTTTTCTTTAGAAGGTGATAGAAAAATTACAGATTTGGAGTCAAACACAGCTAAGTTGAAATTATCACTTTATTTCTTTTTTTTTTTCAAAGATTTTTCTTTATTTATTTGACAGACAGAGATCACAAGTAGGCAGAGAGTCAGGCAGAGATAGAGGGGGGAAGCAGGCTCCCTGCTGTGCAGAGAGCCCGATGTGGGACTGGATCCCAGGACCCTGAGATCATGACTTGAGCTGAAGGCAGAGGCCTAACCCACTGAGCTACCCAGGCGCCCTATCACTTTATTTTTAAATGTTTTGTTACCTTAAACTTAATTGACTTGTATAATCTCACTCTCCTTACCTATAAGATGCAAGAGAATAGGATGCATATAAAACTTCCAACTTTATATATATTACACTTCATGTTTCATTAAGTGTAAGTGTGACTTAATCTCAATCACACAGCAGTATCTCCAGGTCAATCCTGGCCTCAGGGCTTATCTTTTTGCAAATAACTTAGGTAAATTCTGCCTCTCAAAAATATAAATCTTCTATTTTTTTTAAAGGATTCATTTTCCTTTCCCTTTTTTTTTTTGGTATGCAATGTATTTTATCTTATTTTATTTTTTTAATATATTTTATTTTTTATTTTAGTTTTTTGTTTTTCTTAAGGTTTCATTTATTTATTGAGAGAGAGAGAGGAAGCAGGGGAAGGAGCAGAGGGAGACAAAGAGAGACTCTCAAGCAGACTCCTGCACACTCAGCACAGAACCCAATGCGGGATTAGATCTCATAACCCTGAGATCATGACCTGAGCTGAAATCAAGAATCAGATGCTTAACCAACTGAGCCACCCAGGCGCCCCCATAAGTCCTCTTAAGTGAGGACTGTGCTTAGTGACTTCCTTCCCAAGACAACAGTGTGGAAAAGGAGGAGGGGAGAATATTGACGGTGAAGAAACCTGACAAACACTACCTCGAGCCAGTGAAAAGTCATCTTGATGGCATGTATCTTGACATGATGTGTTGAAAATGACACTTTACCAGTTATCTTGCTCCCCCAAACCACAATGACAGTTTAACCATGGGAGAAATAGCAGAATGAACCAAACTGAGGAATATTCTACAAAATACTTCTCAAAATTGTGGAAGTCATCAAAAAACCCTTAGGCGATTGTGGCCATTGCTGCTATGAACATTGGGGTACAGATAGAATAATTCAAGCAGAGAAAGTCAATTATCATATGGTTTCACTTACTTGTGGAGCATAAGGAGTAACATGGAGGACATTAGCAGAAGGAAAGGAAACGTGAATTGGGGGAAATGGAAGTGGGAGACAAACCATGAGAGACTATGGACTCTGAGAAACACACTGAGAGTTTTAGAGGGGAGGAGGTGGGGGGTTAAGTGAGCCTAGTGAGGGTATTAAGGAAGGCATGTATTGCATGGAGCACTGGGTGTGGTACATAAACAATGAATCTTGGAACTCTGAAAAAATAAAAAATAAAATAAAATAAAATAAAATAAAATAAAAAAATAAAAACAAAACAAAACAACCCTTAGGAAGATATGAGAAACAGAGACTGTTTAGAGGAGCATAGTATTGTATTCTGGATGGGCTCTTGGGGCAGAAAAAGGACATTATGTAGAAATTAAGGAAATCCAAATGAGATGGGGAAGTTGATCCATCATAATGTATCAATATTAAATGTCATAGCTGAGTCACACGTCACAGTAATCTTAGATGCTAATAATAAGGAAAACTGCCTGTCATATATACAGGAACATTCTGTACGACCCCTCACAACTGTTTTAGAAATCTAAAGTTATTATAAAATAAAATGCTTATTTAAAAAATCAAATGCATAATAATTCACAGTAAGAAAAATTGGTACATGGCACATCCCCATTTTCTTTTCTTACCAGGCCTGTCCCTTCTTGGACATTAGATCAGAAAGAACATTTTTAGAAATTCATTATTTACAATCAATTTTGTCTAAAGATCCTTCAATAAGTTATTTTTTAAATTGAAACACTTTTTGAAGTGTTAATTACCAGGGGCGCCTGGGTGGCTCAGTGGGTTAATAAGCCTCTGCCTTCGGCTCGGGTCATGATCTCAGGGTCCTGGGATCAAGTCCTGCATCAGGCTCTCTGCTTGGCGGGGAGCCTGCTTCCTCCTCTCTCTCTGCCTGCCTCTCTGCCTGCTTGTGATCTCTCTCTGTCAAATAAATAAATAAAATCTTAAAAAAAAAAACATGAAGTGTTAATTACCAAAACTTCCTTTTAGTCAAGACTGATTCTGCATTGGCATAGTTTACAATGCTTTTGGGAAAATAAAATGTAGGAATACTCGGTGCACATTCTTGGTTAAATTTGGATTCTGCCTTATACAAAATTCAGTGAGCTTCTTAGTTGAATGGATAATAGGAATCAGAAAATCATACTGACAGGTAATTTATACTTGATAAATTTATCCTCATGAAATTTTGTAACACAAAATAATTAAACATGGGCAAAGTTTGCCACAGCAAATGTGTATTGTATCTGAATAATGCAGGTTAAAAAAGGGTTTCTGAGCCAAATGAATTCTGGCCAAAGGGATTTGGGGGAATATGTGAGGAATATGATTTGTCTAATTTGCCCAATGTGCTAATATTTACTCTGTGGATTTTTAAGAGAAAACTGACTGTAATATGAAATAACATTTACCTTTCTCTTCACTAAGTCCACATTCAGACCACAGAGAACCCTATAATTACCATTTATGTACCCCAGTTCTGGTTTATGTCCATTCAGATTACAGAGGACGTTAGATGCTAGGAGTCAGAAATACCTGGATTTAAAGTCAAACTCAATATCCAAATGACATTGGCAATTTTTCCAATTTTGAAAAAACTGATTAAGATATATATATATTTTTTTCTTTTCCCTTAATATGAAGCTATGGTAACTACTTAATCCACCAGGCAACTGACAATTTTGAAACAAGTATTAGTTTCTTTCCTTTTTATTTTTGTTTTCCATAACCCTCTTCCCTGTCTTTTTAAACAATACACAAAAAAAAAGAAAAACACAAAAAAACAGAAATCCATTTATTGCTTTGCCAGATGAAGTTCAGTTTACCCTCAAAATATTTACTGGTTCTTAATTAATCTGCCCAGAGTTCCCACTCTCAAGAAAACTATTTGCCACAACCTAGACCTTTTTTGAATTATGATGATTGTGGGAATTTTTGTGTCTCTTAACTTCTTTTAACTAAAATATTACCCTGGATTCAGATTTATAGGACAAGTTATCACATGGAGATGAACTAGAAGAAATCAGAGGGATTATACTTCCTAATATGTTGATACAAGGGAGACTGTTCAATAAATATTTGTTAAGGAGTGTGGCATACTTAGCTTGAGCCTTTATTTAATTCATTTTCAACTTTTAACTGCAAAGAAATGCCAATCAATCCTCAAAAAGTGTCTAGTATGACCCAGATTAAATAGTTTCCGTTTATGGTATCATCTGCTAATCCCCACACTAATTGATTATTTAAAAGAAAAAAAAGCACTACATTTCTTTCAACATGACATCCAAAATATTTCCTCTCTCCATAATTCTTATATCTTTGAATTTCTTCCATAAAACATTCCCTCTTATCTTCTCTTCCTTGATTTTTTTATTAGCTCTTCATGGTCTGTACAAGATAAGTTCAAGCATTTCAGCATGACCTACAAGGTCTTCTGTCACCTGCTTTCTTCCCATATGTCCCCTCCTGACACTTACCTATTTGCAATTCATACTCCAACAATGGTGAACTACATAAATGTTCCCAGCGTTCTATGCTGTTTCATGATTCTATTCACTGGCTTGTCTTGTTCTATTTGCCTTTAATGAGCCCTGTCTCCTGTTTAATGAACTTAAACTTAATAACTTTAGTTCAGTTCGAGTGTCTTCTTCTTCAGAGAACTTTAAACCTCAAAATTCAGATTGAGATACTTTTTTTTTTCCTATACTCACAGAGCATTTCTCCTTTATGCTAATCTACTCTTAAATTTTTACTTAAAATTATTTAACTGCCTGCCTCAGCCAATTGTTAATGGAGGACAAGAATTGTGTCTTTCTTACCCTTTTATTTTTAATTGTTCTCCACATACTTTCCTATTTAGTATGTGATCACTATTTACTTTCTTTTTTTTTTTTCAGTTGGACAATTTGCCACCCATCAATGCTGGGGTTGATCATTCATTTGATTAATTGTTACAATAATTCTGCAATTTTTGTTATTATTGTTTTATAGAAAAAGGAAACTGAGGCTCAGGGATGTTAATTATGTTGCACAAGAAAGCTTTGTTATAACAATTATTCTACCTCCAAACCCATGGTCTTTGAATTGTATCACTTTACCTCTGTTTCTGCTTGCCTGTCTTTCAAATAACAACACAATTTTTCTGTGCCTAAGATTTTTTTCCTCTTGTTGTGGGAATGAAAATTCTAGGTGATTAAACACAATGAGAAAAGAGTTAATCCTGACCCCAGGGATTAACAAAGATAAGGTTTCATGAAGGAAAACAGAACTTGAGGTAGACTTCAATATAGGACAGGATTTATGGAGGTGGGGAAGTTTGTTGGAGAAATTCCAGATGGACTTGTGTCACTGGTGTGGACATAGGAAACTGGTGTTTGAGGCATTAAGTTTGCCATCAACAGAGGATAAAAGAAGGAAGTTCTTATTTAAGATGAAACGATAATGTTTACTCGAAGGAAAACCATCTGGACAGATAAGAAGGTGGTGCAGAAAGAAACTCTTTTTTCTCTTTAACTTTTAGTCAATTTTCTTTTTCAGGACACTTTAACAATTATAGAATGTTTGAAAAGATAGCACAGAGATTTCCCATGTATACCACACCCAGTTTTCGTGATTAGTAATATCTTACACTGGCACAATACATTTGTTACTATTAATGAGACAATATTGATACATTATTAGATAAATTTCATAGTCTATGTAGATTACTCAGTTTTCTTAGTTTTTACTTAAGTCTTTTCACTATTCTAAGATCCCACCCAGAAAACCACTTGACTTTAAGTTGGCATTTCTCTTTAGGTTCCTCTTGGCTATGGCAGTTTCTCTGACTTTCCTTATTTTTAATTACCTTGATGGTTTTGCAGAGTACTGGGGATAAATTCTGTGGCATGCCCTATTAGACTTTGTCTAATGTATCACAATTTCTACCCTGTTAAACGACTGTCTAGTAAAGATATTATAGTATATTAAAACTTGTTTAGAAGAGGGGTGCCTGGATGGCTCAGTGGGTTAAGCCACTGCCTTCGGCTCAGGTCATGATCCCACAGTCCTGGGATCGAGTCCTGAGTCAGCTTTCTGCTCAGCAAGGAGCCTGCTTCCCCCCGCTCTGCCTGCCTCTTTGCCTACTTGTGATCTCTCTCTATCAAATAAATAAATAAAATTAAAAAAAAAAAAACTTGTTTAGAAGAAATGTGCTACACATTATGAGCATAGTTAGTGTTGTAGTTATAAGCCTGGGCCTAGGCAAGCAAGAAACATTTGTTAGGGCAATGGAGTATTCAAAAACTGATTCCCGGGGCACCTGGGCGGCTCAGTGGGTTAAAGCCTCTGTTTTCGGCTCAGGTCATGATCCCAGGGTCCTGGGATGGAGCCTCGCATCAGGCTCTCTGCTCAGCGGGGAGCCTGCTTCCCTTCCCCTCTCTACCTGCCTCTCTGCCTGCTTGTGATCTCTGTCAAATGAATAAATAAAATCTTAAAAAAAAAAAAAAAAACGATTCCCCAGATGTTATCAACTCAAACAACTGATGACACCAAACTGAGTACATTTCTACCTTGGTAATGGAGAACATTACCTTGCAAAACTTTAGCAGTGTATATTGGGAGTGAGGGGCAGTGGCTTTGATTAGGATTGGGTAAAAACACCAGGGTGCAGGAACCTAAATCTGGTGAAAACCTCACGGGAAGGATTTTGAGATGAGGGAAACAGAGAATCTTAGGGCCAAACTATTTGTTGATGTTTTCCATTGAAGAGTTGGTGGGGTTTTTGGGAGGTTTCTGCAATGAACAAATAAATGATTTACCTGGGCAGGAGAACTGAAATCATGGTAATGAGAACAGAGAAGGAGCATAATGTCATATTACTCTGAACAATAAAGTGTGCTAACATTTTCTTTGTCCAGGCTGAGTTTGGAGGTAGGTGGTTTTAGTTCTTGGGCTATTTAAAGTTGTGGAGGCAAGAAAGTACTACAACTTAGTATGTATCACTAGTTACACAAATAACAGTGTTTAGTAAAGGTCTCTACTATGTCTTTAACCTGTTTCTAACCATAGAGTTACTGTTCAAGATGACAGAATGAAAGTACTAATGATTCCTTTTCTCTAAGTGATCAACTAACCCAAAAAGGAAAATGAGGAACAGAAATAGAAATTTATATTTAAAGCATCCAAGTGATATCTGTGGAAAATATTTAATGTCCATCATAAAATGACTGCTATTAAATAAATAAAAATGATATTAAGTAAATTTCCATTGAGATAAGAAAGCATAATGAGACCGCTAACTTTTTAAAAGAAGATCCCAACACAGGTATATAAGAGCTCAAAGAAGATACCAAGGAGCAAATAAAGAAGTAAAATCAAGTGTATAAATTAAAAACATAAGAAATAATCAGAAAGGTGAAGAAATTAAATCAATTATAAATGTATTCTAATCAAATGAATTAAAATTGAAAATACTGGATTAAGTGAAATAATATAATTTTATAGAAAAATAAATTAGCAAAATTAATAAAAAAGATATAAGTGGAATAATTACCATGTATGAAAAAGAAAGCTTTTGAAGTCAAACACCTCCCAAAACACCATGCTCAGAAGATTCACAGAGGTGTTTATTGTATTGTATTGTATTGATCAGAGAATGAGAGAGAGAGTGCAAGCAGCGGAGGAGGCAACATGCAGAGGGAGAGGGAGAAGCAGGGAGCCTGACTTGGGAATCTAACCCAGGACTGCAGGATCATGACCTGAGCTGAGGTCAGACACTTAACTGACTGAGCCACCGACGCCTCAAGGGGTGTTCTTTCAAATGTTTGGAAATAGATGACTTCAGAGCCTGTTAAAGTTTCAGAAGTGTGAAAAAGAAAGAATTCTCTTTAATATATCTTATGATGCTCCCCATATTTTGATTTGGTGAAAAAAATCCTAAAGAAAATATTAGTAGACATAATTTAGTGGCATATTTAGAGAATAACATGCTTTTCAAGAGGGGACTGTTTCCCTTTTTTGGCACTCTGTTATCACATTCTACCATGGACATTGGCCAAAGGGAAAAATAACCATACACTCATCTCGCTAAATATTAAAAAGTCATTGATGCATTGTAATTAATTCCTTGATATAAAAAGTCTCAATAGTATATGAATACTATAAAATGGAAATAAATATTAAATGTGATTTAGTATAGATCTACTAAACAGATCTTGGAATCCATGTCCCCAAGAATCCATCTTTAGATATAATCCAGCTGTTAGACGAGCCTGATAATCTTGGATGCCTGAGGCAAGCAGAAAGTCATAAGTTCAGCTTCCTCAAGAGCTTCTCCAATAAAATACGATCCATGAAATGATTCTGGTGACTGAACAGCCTGCCCATTGACTACACTCAGAGCCAAACTAGGCCACTACGATATTGTAAATAGGCATTCCCCCTGCATATCAGCCACCCTCGTGTGTTACCACTCAGATGGACAAGCCTTCACTCCTTGCTCTCACTGTCATTTTGGAGAGTTAAATAAGAATCTTCTGAATGCTCTGTATGGAATATAGAAATATATTAATAAATATCTGTTTTCAAAGCAGTACAAGAAATCTTTGTGAA